>NW_019942822.1:235786-281567 GCF_002910315.2 Salvelinus sp. IW2-2015
CTTCCTACTACCACATCTCCGACCAACAAGGTCTTCTACTCCACACCTCCAAACAAGGTCTTCCTACTACCACACTTCCAGAACAAGGTCTTCCTACTAACCACACCTCCACAACAAGGTCTTCCTCTACCACACCTCCAGAAACAGTCTTCCTACTACCACACCTCACAACAAGGTCTTCCGACTACCACACCTCCACAACAAGCTTGCTACTACTACCACACCTCCACAACAAGGTCTTCCTACTACCACACCTCCACAACAAGGTCTTCCTACTACCACACCTCCACAACAAGGTCTTCCGACTACCACACCTCCACAACAAGGTCTTCCTACTACCACACCTCCACAACAAGGTCTTCCTACTACCACACCTCCACAACAAGGTCTTCCTACTACCACACCTCCAGAACTGGGAACATCTGGGTGAGTAATATTACAGGGAAAACATGATCTGCCGTAGCAGGCGTAAAAGAAACGCCTACATACTGGTCTTGATGAGAATAACAAACAACAACAAAAAACTGTCTGTGTTATTTCATAGTTTTGATGTCTTCACTATTATTCTACAATGTAGAAAATATACTTTTTAAATAATAAAGAAAAACTCGTGAATGAGTAGGTGTGTCCAAACTTGACTGGTACTGTACAGTGTATACATCACACACCATAAACACGACAACATGACACATTCAAGAACTAACTACTTATCACAATATAGTCAATATTGTATTTCAAATCAACAACATGTTCATATGGAAAAGGCTGATGAAAAGAAAAGGGCCAAGGATTGAAAGCCATAAAAAGATGACATCATGGTCTTGCTTACTATGATATAAAATGATGCAAGTGAAGTCATACACTTCCCTGACCCTGACACCAAAGATAATAGTTCATAGCATGTTAGGATAATATAAAGTAAAAGTCACACCACCATTTAGCCCAGTTCATTGGCCATTTGTAATAATTACATTGGAAATCTTATTGCACAATAGCTCTAACATTAAAAACAACAGGACAAATAAAAAACAAATATAGATATACACAAATATCATATATACAACAGCCAACAATGTTAAAGCTGATATAACATAAAGTGAAACAATAAATACAGGTTTAAATTAACTGCAACTCAGTACAAAGCATATTGTCAATACTCAATGTAACATAGTATATACAACAGTCAAGAATTTACAACAATCTCTGTATGAAATAATCAAAAAGCTGTCATATACAGTATATGTTATGTTTTAATTTATTTTTAATTCACCTATTATTATTATTTATTATTATTATTTAACCAGGTAGGCTAGTTGAGAACAAGTTCTCATTTGCAACTGCGACCTGGCCATATATATATATATATATATATATATATATATATATATATATATATATATATATATATATATATATAATATATATCTTAGCCTATATTACATTATATCAACTATGTCATCTATCTCATCTATGTCCTTATATAGTGCAGCAACAGGCTTACACAGATCACATGTGGATTGTCTGCTTAGTAGAAAACAAGCGATAAAAGGCTTGCTCCTTGAGGCCTACTGCACGCATTTGCTGTCAACTTAAAGCCACAGTCTGGGATACGAAAAACAACAAACCGGCTGCCCTGCCACATGTTTTGATAAATAGTTTAAGGATGAGGCTAGGGAAATGTAACTCCTCTCAAATGAATAGACAGTGATCTAGATGCAAGGAATAACATCCATGAGATCTAAATTATTGTTTTAACCAGGGTTGAAGCTTAACGGTGTCAGTTTAAAATTACATTGTTTAGAAGCAATGAAGTAAATAAATCTTATATTTTGGGGTTCTGATAGGGGTCAGACAGTTTAACTAAGCTCATGAGGCTTTGTTATATTCATAAGCTCATAAGTTATATTGTTCAATAATCAACGGCAATATACAATTAATTTAAAAGTCCGTAATGGATTAACCATTACCGGACTTCCCCTTTAAGATCTGGCTTTTAATTTTTTTAAACATATTTTTATTACTATTATTGAATATTAAACATACAATCTACCTGCTGTGAAGCCACTCAACATTTACATTACATTCAGTCATCTAGCAGACACTAACATACAGAGCAACACACAGCAGTAGCCAGGGTCAAGCACCCTTCCCAAGGGCACGTCGACAGATCTCCCACCAAGTCAAATTCGGGACCCGAACCAGCGACCTATCGGCCATCGGCCCAGGCTCTCGACCACCAGGACACCAACCATCCAAGAGCCCCCACAATTCCCTTAGAGCTGCCCCACAACTGTCTGAGACGGTTGAGTCTCTGAATGACCTTGAATGGCCCAGCCAGAGCCTGGACTTGAACCCCATCTGCAGAGAAGAATGGAAGAAACTTTACTCAGTACTTTAGTGGGTAGTAGTAGTAGTAGTGGGTCAGGGCTGTGGGCTTGTCACGGGGTAGTAGTCGTGGGTCAGGGCTGTGGGCATGTCACGGTGTAGTAGTAGTGGGTCAGGGCTGTGGGCTTGTCACAGTGTAGTAGTAGTGGGTCAGGGCTGTGGGCATGCACGGTGTAGTAGTGGGGTCAGGCTGTGGCTTGTTTCACGGTGTAGTACGTAGTGGGTCAAGGGCTGTGGACTTGTCACGTTTGTAGTAGATAGTGGGTCAGAACTGTGGCTGTCACGGTGTAGTATGTAGGTGGGTCAGGGCTGTGTGGCTGTGTCAACGGTAGAGTAGTGGGTTCAGGGCTGTGGCATGTCACGGTGTAGTAGTATGGGTTCAGGCTGTGGGCATGTCACGGTGTGTGTAGTAGTGGGTCAGGTAGTGGGCATTGTCACGGTGGAGTAGTAGTGAGGTCAGGCTGTGGACATGTCACGGTGTAGTAGTAGTACGGGTCAGGTCGTGGGCTGTCACGGTGTAGTAGTAGTGGGTCAGGTTTTGTGGCCGTATGTCACGGGTAGTAGTAGTGGGTCAGGGCTGATGGGCATTTCACGGTTGGAGTACTAGTTGGGTCAGGGCTGTGGGCATGTCACGGGGTAGTAGTAGTTGGGTCAGGGACTGTGGGCATGTCACGGTGTGAGTAGTAGTAGGTCAGGGCTGTTGGCTTTGTCACGGTGGAAGTAGTAGTGGGTCAGGGCTGTGGCATGTCACGGTAGTAGTAGTGTCGGGTCGTGGCTGTGGGCATGTCACGGTCTAGTAGTAGTGGGTCAGGGCTGTTGAGCATGCAGGTTTGTAATGTAGTAGTGGTGTCAGTGCGGCTGTGGGACATGTCACGGTTGTGTAGTTTAGTAGTGGGTCAGGGCTCGTGGGCTTGTCACGGTTTAGTAGTAGTGGGTCAGGTGCTGTGGACATGTCACGGTTAGTAGTAGTGGGTCAGGCTGTGGCATGTCACGGTGTAGTAGTAGTGGGTCACGGGCTGTGGCATGTCACGGTGTGTAGTTAGTGGGTCAGGGCTGTGGACATGTCACGGTGGAAGTAGTAGTGCAGTCAGGGCTGTGGACATGTGCACGGTTGTAGTAGTAGTGGGTCAGGGCTGGGGCTTGTCACGGGTAGTACGTAGTGGGTCAGGGTTTTGGGATGTACGAGGTAGTAGGTAGTGGGTCAGGGCTTGGGCAGTCACGGTGGAGTAGTAGTGGGTCAGGGCTGTGGGCATGTCACGGGTAGTAGGTAAGTGGAGGTCAGGGCTGTTGGGCTTGTCAACGGTGGAGTAGTAGTGGGGTCAGGCCTGTGGGACAGTTCACGTAGTACGTAGTGGGTCAGGGCTGTGGGCATGTCACGGTGTAGTAGTAGTGGGTCAGGCTGTGGGCTGGCACGGTGTAGTAGTAGTGGGTCAGGCTGTGACATGTCACGGTGTATTAGTAGTGGGGTCAGGCTGTGGGCTGCACGGTTTAGTAGTAGTGGTCAGGTGTGACATGTCACGGTGTAGTAGTATGGGGTCGGGCTGTGATGTCACGGTGTAGTAGTAGTGGGTCAGGCTGTGGGCATGTCACGGCTGTAGTAGTAGTGGTCAGGGCTGTGGACATGTCACGGTGTAGTAATAGTGGTTCAGGGCTGTGGGCATGTCACGGTGTAGTTAGTAGTGGTAGTGTTGGGCTGTGGGACATGTCACTTGTGAAGTGGTGGGGTTGGGCTGTGGGACGTGTCACTGTGAAGTGGTAGTGGTGGGTTGGCTGGGACGTGTCACTGTGAAGTAATGTGGTGGGTGGGCTGTGGGACATGTCACTGTAAGTGGTGGGTGTGGGCTTGGGACTGTCACTTGGAGTGGTAGTGGTGGGGTTGGGCTGTGGGACGTGTCACTGTGAAGTGGTAGTGGTGAGGGGTTGGGCTGTGGGACATGTCACTGTGAAGTGGTAGTGGTGGGGGGCTGTGGGACAGTCACTGGAGTGGTGGGGTTGGCTGTGGGACGTGTCACTGTGAAGTGGTAGTGGTGGGGTTGGGCTGTGGACGTGTCACTGTGAAGTGGTATGTGGGGGTTGGGCTGTGGGACATGTGTACTGTGAAGTGGTAGTGGTGGGGTTGGGCTGTGGGACTGTCACTGTGAAGTGTAATGGTGGGGTTGGGCTGTGGGACATGTCACTGTAAGTGGTAATGGTGGGGTTGGCTGTGGGACGTGTCACTGTGAAGTGGTGGGGTTGGGCTGTGGACGTGTCACTGTGAAGTGGTGTGGGTTGGGCTGTGGGACGTGTCACTGTGAAGTGGTGGCTTGGGCTGTGGGACATGTCACTGTGAAGTTGTGGGGTTGGTGTGGACTGTCACTGTTGAAGGTAGTGGTGGGGTTGGGCTGTGGGACATGTCACTGTGAAGTGTAGTTGGTGGGTTGGGCTGTGGGACATGTCACTGGTGAAGTGGTGGGGTTGGGCTGTGGACATGTCACTGTGAAGTGGTGGTTGGGGTTGGCTGTGGGACATGTCACGTGAAGTGTAGTGGGGTTGGGCTTGTGGACATGTCACTTAAGTGTAATGTGGGGTTGGGCTGTGGACATTGTCACTGTGAAGTGGTAAGTGGTGGGTTGGGCTGTTGGGCATGTCACTGTGAAGTGGTGGGGTTGGGCTGTGGGACATGTCACTGTGAAGTGTAATGGTGGGTTGGGCTGTGGGACGTGTCACTGTGAAGTGGTAGTGGGGTTTGGGCTGTGGGACTGTCACTGTGAAGTGGTGGGGGTTGGCTGTGGGACGTGTCACTGTGAAGTGGTGGGGTGGCTGTGGACGTGTCACTGTGAAATGGTAGTGGTGGGGTTGGGCTGTGGGACATGTCACTGTGAAGTGGTAGTGGTGGGGTTGGGCTGTGGACTGTTCACTGTGAAGGTGGTAGTGGTGGGGTTGGGCTGTGGGACGTGTCACTGTGAAATGGTAATGGTGGGGTTGGCTGTGGGACGTGTCACTGTGAAGTGGTGGGGTTGGGCTGTGGGACGTGTCACTGTGAAGTGGTAGTGGTGGGGTTGGGCTGTGGGACGTGTCACTGTGAAGTGGTAGTGTGGGGTTGGCTGTGGGACGTGTCACTGTGAAGGGTGGGGGTTGGGCTGTGGGACATGTCACTGTGAAGTGGTGTGGGGTTGGGTTGGGACATGTCACTGTGTGGAAGTGGTGGGGTTGGGCTGTGGGACATGTCACTGTGAAGTGGAGTGTGGGTTGGGCTGTGGGACATTGTCACTGTGAAGTGGTAGTGTGGGGGTTGGGCTGTGGGGACGTGTCACTGTGAAGTGGTAGTGGTGGGGTTGGGCTGTGGGACATGTCACTGTGAAGTGGTAGTGGTGGGGTTGGGCTGTGGGACATGTCACCGTGAAGTGGTAGTGGTGGGGTTGGGCTGTGGGACGTGTCACTGTGAAGTGGTAGTGGTGGGGTTGCGCTGTGGGACATGTCATTGTGAAGTGGTAGTGGTAGGGTTTGGCTGTGGGACGTGTCACTGTGAAGTGGTAGTGGTAGGGTAGGGTCGGGGCTATGTCATTTCCCCTGAGGTGACTTGACTTGTTATCAGGAGCTATATTTAGAGGCAACTACAGGACAACGTTTTGTGTCCTGTGAGAATCGCAGATTGATGAACTTACTAAATGACTGAAGAGTTTTACTGTGTGATATTAGGTTGCTTCTTGTGTAAATATTTTCCGCCTGGATTTTAACCAAAGGTTCAAAGACTTTGTTGTGCATTTAATCATTATGTAACATTAAGTTTGGCAAAAGTAATAATGATACCAGGATTGAGATCAATTCAGTTTAATTTCTAATTCATTCTGGAAATTCAATGATAATGCACAAACCGATCAGAAATTTAATTAATCTTTCTTACGTCAGTTTTGGTACTAGCATTATGGTATGCACAGTATGCATTATGCTATGCACAGTATGCATTATGCTATGCACACATTACACACAGTATGCATTATGGTATGCACACATTACACACAGTATGCATTATGGTATGCACACATTACACACGGTATGCATTATGGTATGCACACATTACACACGGTATGCATTATGGTATGCACAGTATGCATTATGCTATGCACACATTACACACAGTATGCATTATGCTATGCAAACATTACACACAGTAACTTATATAAAGAAACATCTATAGGTCATGTAGAGCAAGGCACAATAGTGGTTAAAGTTTTTAAATAGGGGCTGGGGTTGAAAGGAGTGGGTTTGACGACAAGAGGGCAGGAGGTGGCAGGTTGATGGAGGCTTTTATTGATTGACAAAAACAAATATGTGTTCTGAATGATTTCCATAGACAACCTTTGGATATCTTGCTTTGGTAGAAGTATGGGTACCATGCAAACATTTCTTTGAGTCTATTTTACAGCGTCTCAGAAAGCATTCACACCCCTTGACTTATTCCACATTTTGTTGTGTTACAGCCTGAATTCATTTTTTTTTATTTTTTTAAAGAAGATAATCGGTCTACACACAATACCTAATAATGACGAAGTGAAAACATGTTTTTAGAAATGTGTGCTAATTTACTGAAAATGAAATACATAAATATTTAATTGACATAAGTATTCACACCCCTGAGTCAATACATGTTAGAATCACCTTTGGCAGCGATTACAGCTGTGAGTCTTTATGAGTAAGTCTCTAAGAGGTTTGCACACCTAGATTGTGGAATTTTTTTGTTTTCTTCTTTAATAAATTCTTCAAGCTCTGTCAAATTGGTTGTGGATCATTGCTAGACAGCCTTTTTCAAGTATTGCCATAGATTTTCAACCTGATTTAAGTCAACACTGTAACTAGGTCACTCAGGAACAACCACTGTTGTCTTGGTATGCAACACCAGAGTATATTTGGCCTTGTGTTTTAGGTTATTGTCCTGCTGAAAGGTGAATTAGTCTCCCAGTGTCTGTTGGAAAGCAGACTGAACCAGGTTTTCCTCTAGGATTTTACCTGTGCTTAGCTCTATTCAATTTATTTTTATCCCCCCCTAAAAAACTATTTAGTCCTTGCAGATGACAAGCATACCCATAACATGATCAAAATATAAGGAGTGGTACTCAGTGATTTGTTTTGTTGGATTTGTACCATACATAACGCTTTGTATTCAGGACTTAAAGTTAATTTCTTTGCCACATTTTTACTTTAGTGGCTTATTGCAAACAGGATTCTATACAGGCTTCCATCTTTTAGTATTGTGAAGTAACTACAACATGGTTGATCCATCCTCAGTTGTTTCCTATCACAGCCATTAAACTCTGTAACTGTTCTAAGGTCACCATTGTTCTCATGGTGAAATTTCCTGAGCGGTTTCCTTCCTCTCCAGCAACCGAGTTAGGAAGGACACCTGTATCTTTACATTTAAGTCATTTAGCAGACACTCTTATTCAGAGCAACTTACAGTAGTGAGGGGAAACATTTTCATACTTTCTTCCCATACTGGTCCCTTGTGGGAATCGAACCCACAACCCTGGCATTGCAAGCGCCATGTTCAACCAACTGAGCCACACGGGACCATAGTGGCTGGATGTATTGATACACTGTCCAATGTGTAATTAATAACTTCACCAGGCTCAAAGGGATATTTAATGTCTGCTTTTTTTTGGTGCCATCTACCAACAGGTGCCCTTCTTTGCGAAGCATTTGCGACCTCCCTGGTCTTTATGGTTGAATCTGTGTTTGAAATTCACTGCTCGACTGAATGACCTTACAGATAATGGTATGTGTGGGGTACAATCAATCAAATGTATTTATAAAGCCCTTTTTACATCAGCCGATGTCACAAAGTGCTGTACAGAAACCCAGCCTAAAACCCCAAACAGCAAGCGATGCAAGTGTAGAAGCACAGTGGCTAGGAAAAACTCCCTAGAAAGGCCAGAACCTAGGAAGAAACCTAGAGAGGAACCAGGCTCTGAGGGGTGTCCAGTCCTCTTCTGGCTGTGCCGGGTGGAGAATATAACAGAACATGGCCAAGATGTTCGAATGTTCAAAGATGACCAGCAGGGTCAAACAATAATAATCACAGTGGTTGTAGAGGGTGCAACAGGTCAGCACATCAGGAGTAAATGTCAGTTGGCTTTAAAAGGAGTTACTATGAGTATGACGTCAGAAGGACAAATGTATAAGAAGTCTGTGCCAAGACTGGAAGGCAGTTGTTTTCATGAGCCAGCTCGGCTTTTAAAAGTCTATTTGAACTCACATGCTCCGGTATGTGGCAGTTTACTTTGGGCACGTCAGTCAGGCGGAAATTCTGAAAAAAAGGTCCCAAGTCCTAACAAGTTGCCATAACAAAGGGGCTGAATACTTATTGACTCAAGACATTTAAGCTTTTCATTTTTTATTAATTTGTAAAACTTTCGAAAAACTTAATTCCACTTTGACATTATGGGGTATTGTGTGTAGGCCAGTGACACTAAATCTCAATTTAATTCATTTTAAATTCAGGCGGTAACACAACAAAATGTGGAAAAACTCAAGGGGTGTGAATACTTTCTGAAATAACTAATCAATTCATCACATGAGGCTCTTTCACACACAGATCCAAACTTTAAGTTTTAGTTTAACCCCCAACAGCAGGTATTCCCCAACTGGGGTACGTGCAATGCCGTCGGGGGTACGCCAAATAAAAACCTGATTCACATATACTGTACAAATAAATAAATACATTTTTCATCACATTTTCAAACAGTCCATTTATATTTTCCAACGGGGCTATACATTTGGGTGAGTTTTTTTCCCTCGCATGAGTTGCCTCATTTCACAGCCAACCAAAAAATGAAATAAAAAACTCAATGTTTTGGATTTTTTACGGTATTGTTTTCTCTTTATCCAGCCGACCACCCGCCCTCCCTTCAATACCCCACCCCACACACCCTCCTCCCCTTCATCCACCACGCCCTCCCTTCATACACCCCCCTCCCTTCATACACCGCCCTCCCTTCATACAACCCGCCTCCCTTCATCCACCCGCCCTCCCTTCAACACCCGCCCTCCCTTCATACACCCCCCTCCCATTCCATACACCCGCCCTCCCTTCATACACCCGCCCTCCCTTCATACACCCGCCCTCCCTTCATCACACAATCTTAATGACCCGCCACCCCCTCCCTTCTCCACCACATATATTTATGACCCGCCACCCACCCCTTCTAACCCACTCCCTTCATCAATCCACCCTCCCTATCACACGACACTATTTAATTACCCGCCACCCACCCTCCCTTTCATAACCCACCCTCCTTCATACACTCTCCTTCTCAACATATTTAATTACCCTCCACCACCCTCCCTTCATCCACCACCTATTAATTACCCCCACCCTCCTCCCTTACACCACACCTATTTAATTACCGCCACCCTCCCTCCCTTCATCCACACACTATTATTACCCACCACCACCTCCCTTCATTCACACATATTTAATTTACCCACCACCCACCCCCCCTTCATCTACACACTATTTAAATTACCCACCACCCTCCCTCCCTTCATCCACACATATTTATTACCCGCCACCCTCCCTCCCTTCATCCAACACTATTTAATTACCGCCACCCACCCTCCCTTCATCCACACACTATTTAATTACCGCCACCCTCCCTCCCTTCATCCACACAAATATTTAATTACCGCCACCCTCCCTCCCTTCATCCACACAATATTTAATTACCCGCCACCCTCCCTCCCTTCATCCACACAATATTTAATACCCCGCCACCCTCCCTCCCTCATCCACACTATTTAATTACCGCCACCCTCCCTCCCTTCATCCACACACTATTTAATTACCCACCACCCACCCCCCTTCATCTACACACTATTTAATTACCCGCCACCCTCCCTCCCTTCATCCACACACTATTTAATTACCCCGCCACCCTCCCTCCCTTCATCCCACACACTATTTAATTACCTGCCACCTCCCTCCCTTCATCCACACCTTATTTAATTACCCGCCCCCACCCTCCCTTCATCCACACACTATTTAATTACCCGCCACCCACCCTCCCTTCATCCACACACTATTTATTAACCCGCCACCCTCCCTCCCTTCATCCACACAATATTGAATTACCCCGCACCCTTCCCTCCCTTCATCCACACACTATTTAATTACCCGGCCACACCACCCTCCCTTATCCACACACTATTTATTTACCCGCCACCCACCCTCCCTTCATCTACACAATATTTAATTACCCGCCACCCCCCCTCATTCATTAACACAATATTTAATTACCCGCACCCTCCCTCCCTTCATCCACACCACTATTTGAATACTCACCAACCACCCTCCCTTCATCCACACACTATTTAATTACCCGCCACCCACCCTCCCTTCATCCACACACTATTTATTACCCGCCACCCACCTCCCTTCATCCACACACTATTAATTACCCCCACCCACCCTCCCTTCATCCACACACTATTTAATTACCCACCACCCTGCCTCCTTCATACACACACTATTTAATTACCCACCACCCACCCTCCCCTTCATCCACACAATATTTGGATGACTCAAAAAAAGGCCCTGTGGGTAATGAGTCAACCCGCACATCACTAGCGGGCGGATGCATGATATGCTTACAGAGGCTGTGTCACGCCCTGACCTTAGAGATCCTTTTTTATGTCTCTATTTTGATTGGTCAGGGCGTGAGTTGGGGTGGGCATTCTATGTATTTGTTCTATGTTGTCTATTTCTATGTGTTTGGCCGGGTTGTGGTTCTTCAATCAGAGGCAGCTGTCTATCGTTGTCTCTGATTGAGAACCATACTTAGGTAGCCTTTTCCCCACCTGTGGTTTTGTGGGTAGTTGTTTTTCTGTCTTGTGTTTACAGACAGGACTGTTTCGTTTGTTCCGTTTGTTTTATTTTTTGTTCTAGTGTCAGTGTTATTAAAAATCATAAACACGTACCACGCTGCACCTTGGTCCTCTTCTTCCTTCAGCCCACGAGAACGTTACAGGCTGCAAGGTGCCAGAAACATTTGACTATGTTTACCTGACAAACACAGACAATCCATAAAAATCACTTCTAGTATTTGTCCAGGCAAACACGTCTTTGCCTTTCAGACGCTATTGATTTTAGTGTTTGTGGAATATAATTTCCCCCATTACTTTCCCAAATACTTTGCAGTTAAGTGTGAAAAGTTGAATAGTATTACTGTGTTTTTAAAGAGAGTGGTTTGGAATTGAGTAATCTGATGAAACATGTTTCAAGTCATTATGTATACCATGAAGTTTCAGACTTGTGTTTTTCTTTGTAAGCTTTGCCAAAGAACCGTCGTGTTTAACCCTCTAAAAGTCTAAGCTGTTGGGGGTGAGGTGGTACATATGGAATTGTTTTAAGATGGTCATAGCATGGATCATTTAGCTATTTTATTTTGAATTGTAGGACCCCTCTAGGTATATATATATATATATATATATATATATAATATATATTATATATATATATATATATATAATATATATATATATATATATATATATATATATATATAAAAAAGTACTATAGCCCAAAAACACATTGAATAAACAAATTCTCACAAATGGCAAAAAAGACAGTCCAAAAATAAATCATAAAGAATAAGGTTTTGAAGTGTCTGTCCTATATCTAGGAGATATAACAAAGCTCAGGATATATTTTTGTTTTTTTGGACACATATTTAACCCCTTATTTTTGTTGGCACAAAACTACCTCCGTACTTCCATTTGTTTGTATGGGTTACCTTCGTGTTCCTGAGAGTCTCCCCTTTCCATAGTGCAGTCATATTAGTTTGAAGCTCAAACGGTTAGGATGCTACAGACATTTTCACGAGAAGACCGATTTACGGGATCTCTCATGGTCTGACAAACTGCGGAGGATTCAGACACAGTCCATGCAAAAAAAATGACATTGCTAGCTTAAATTGCCCGATTTTGATGGGGATTTTTAAAATTATATTACTTTAGATTGATGCACAGGTGTACTGTAAAAACTTTGCTATTGAGAGGAGAGTTAAGAAAATGGTTGTATTTCTGGTAGAACAGGCAACACCTCAATGAATCAAAAACGCCATCGGTGTCAAGTCAAACATATTTATTTGTTTTGTTTTAAAATATATTTTCAAATGGAATTATAGCATACAGTACAATAAACAAATTCCTAATAACGTATTCTTATTATAAATTAATAAAAAATATAATGCAAGTTAAAACATAGACAATAGAATCTACTGGAATTGATATTCAATCAAAATGCTGGTATCTATATCCAGTTACAGAATACAGAACTTTCTCCATTTTGTTCAAAGTGTTGCTGTTATATCACAGACCACACATTCATTCACACAGCAAGGGCTAAAGAAAATAACCTGATAACTATCACTTTATCATTGTTTCACATGCAGTGACAGAGTGACAAAACTAGAAAATGGCATTAGGAGGACAACCTGTTGCAGAATCTCATAAATATACAGTAAGCCGATAAAGTGCTCATTCAGAAATCATGGCCGATCATGAAAGTTATGTGAGGCTTTCTGTTTGGAATAAAGTTCACTTTTTGGTATTAAAATCAATGGTATTAGTTATCATCATGGTACATTATATGCACCCCAGTGTGACATACACAGGAAGTGCTTCCAGAAGAATTATAGAATGTTCTATTGTTCTAATATTCTAGAAGCCAGGTAACCAGGAAGTGCTTGCTGTAGGAACCTGAAGGCCATGCTAGCATATCATACTGCAATGTAATAATGGGGCCTTTTGCTGCCTAGAGCAGTATAGTGCCTGCATAGTGCCAGGGTAGGGTAGGAAGGCCTCCAGTTAGAGTATACACTGCTACTGCCAGCCATACTGAAGATGCAACCCATTAAGAAAGCAGCAAAGATGCTTCAGCTTCAAATGTATGATACACATACACTATACCCAGATAGTGTAAACATTCTAAACAGAAAACAGAAAACCAACATATACACAGAGATTTTCTTTGCTTGAATGGATGCATATAATTTGCATCAGCCCTAAGAAACATTTGACTTTGGAAAATGCAGACTTCATCGTGCTTTGGAGCACATGCTCATTGACCTGTGTTTATGATGGACTTTCTGGTTGCCTGACACTGTGGCAATAGCTAAATGTTTGCTCACACAACTGAGTAATAACCTTGAGTTCATGTCATCAAAGCCAGGCTGTTGCCTAACTGATTATCTGATCAAAACCATTTTGAACCTCTCCATATCAGATATGTCTCCAGTCAGGGTGGTTTCCCAGGGGTGAAATCTATTCAGATTATTTGAAACATTTTACTGCTATTTTGTGTTGCATACATACATAATCCGAATCGTATGAGTACGATTCCATGAGTCTCTACACTCTTAGAAAAAAAGGTGCCATCTAGAACCGAAAATGGTTCTTTGGCTGTCCCCATAGGAGAACCCTTTGGAGAACCCTTTTTGGTTCCAGGTATAACCCTTTTGGTTCTATGTGGAACCGTTTCCACAGAGGGTTCTACCTGGAACCTAAAAAGGGTTCTACCTGGAACCAAAAAGGGTTCTCCTATCGGGACAGACAAATAACCTTTTTGTAACCCTTTTTTATTAGAGTGTAGCATGTAGCTCTGTGGATTTCAAGAACGTTTCGAATACAGAATGAGTCTACAGTATCAGAACACCCAATTAGCCATCAACCTTACAAAAAAACACATATTTTAGCAATCTTATTTTTTAAATTGAAGTCCAAATGCCTGTATTGTAACAGTACTTGTAATGAACTAGTAGGAGTCGAACAATTTCACAATTTAGAGAAAAAAAAATGGTACAATGGCACTGCCTATACAATAGATATTTTCAGTCAGATACGTACGTCGTATGTGTGTGAAGATTGTCAATGCAACACAACATTTAAGAAACGCAAAGAGCCTTTGTAAAGCTCAGATATGTTCTAGTACATTTCTCTGAAGTCCAGGCGCTGACTGACTGCAATAAATCTTACTGCATTTTAACTCACATTCACCAGTATACACAACACACTTAGTATAAAAGATAAAGTAATAACACAGCTCATAGATTACATTTTTTTTTAAATGAAAGAAGGTTAGATATATATTAATCTCTCTCCTCTTTCCGTCATGTGTCTTGTGTGACCACATGACTGACCAAACCCTATTAACATTCAGTACTATTCCCCGTTGGCATGGTTACCAGACCTGGGATCAAATACATGTGTATTTGATTATTTGATATTTAAATACTTATTTTCTGTGTATCTCAGTATTTTTCCAAAAATATGGCCCTAATCAACTACTTCTATTGTAAGTATTTGAAAGTATTTTCAAATAATTTCCCATAAATAGCCTACTATTTGAAAGTATTTCCAAATATTTATTTCAAATACTATTTTCAAATGCCTGGGAGTGTATTTGAGTCAGTGTATGTAAGTATTTTCCAATACTTTCCAAGTGTATTTCCAAATACTTTCCAAGTGTATTTCCAAATATATTACAATATTCAACTACATCTTAAAACATTTTTTTTTTTAATTATATATATTGAAATACTTACTTCTAAATGTCTTTGAAAGTATTTGAAATACCCTATATAGTATTTGAACCAGGTCTGCTAGTTACAAGACATTGAAGCCTCATTCTCACTTTCTGTGCAAAAACCATCTATCAAATTGATAGAGACAGAATACCTTAAAGTGTGTGTGTGTGTGTGTGTGTGTGTGTGTGTGTGTGTGTGTGTGTGTAACAAATCCAATCTAGTCTTCTCAGACTAAAAGCATCATAAGCTGAATGTCTGGTCTTTCTCTTTTATGTGTTTACGTACAGCCGCAGGACTCTACGATCATATCAGGGACGTCGGTCTTGACGATGCTGTGCTGTGAGTTGAAGTAGACCATAGACAGAGGCCTACGCTGGATGGGCACGCAGCAAGAAGACACCGCTGAATTGATGCCGTTGGCTTTGAGCTGACTGAATACTGTGGCGTGGAAAGAAGACGCGATGCCCGGAGACCCGGCCAGGGCCTGGGGACACTGACCCATACAGTGATTCATATGGTACCCCTCAGGTGCTATGATCCAGTCCTGCCACTGGATATCCTTGAACTTGACATAGAAGTCCTTCTTGCAGCAAACGCTGACGTTGTCCCCGCAGCGCAGAGACCTCTTCTGGAGGATGTGCCTGGAGTTGTCACGGAGCCGCACCTGGGCCACCACAAATGGCTGATGAGCCATGTCCATGGTCTTACCCAGCTCACACAGGTTCTGGCCTTGGCCCGGCTCAAACCCAGCCTCCTTACAGATGACCTCAAGCTGTAGCAGCCGCTTGCTCCCGTCCATGAACGCCTGTAGGGTGTGGGTGATGGGGAAGGTATGCCAGTTGCTCTTCTGCACATCCAAGATCTTCTCCAAGAGGAGGGTGTGGTTGGATCTGCCTTCCCCAGGGCTAGACAGGTAGATGTGGGCTGTGGCGGTGGGGCGGGGACCCCGGTTAGGGGTGTCGGAGGAGTGGACATACAGCCACAGGGCAGACTGAAGCACCTGGATGCTGTGTTCTCTCTCCTGCAGGAACTGGAAGGTGAGGCCCGGCTGGGCTCCAGTAGTAGTGTTCATCTCATCTAGATCACAGAGAGAAAAGACAAACAGAGAGAAAGAGTGAGGATCGGTTTGTCATCTTTCAAGTATAAACAGTCTTTCAGGTCCATTCTATAAGTGATGCCAATACATCTCGAGCACTACATTCGACATTATGCAAGTCAAGAACTACATTCGATTTATTTCAGTAAACATAGAAACTGATGTTAATGTTGTTTATTGTATGAGTTATTTCAAACCATCAAAATCGAATCATTAATAGTTTCTATTGAAATGCGCAAGAGAAAAGAGGTGTGTAATATGCACCTGATTTTGGACATGAGCGTTACCAACTTCTGCGTAAATAAAGGATTGAGATCAAATAGAACGATGCGAGCAAAAGCTCGAGGTACCTTGAGGTAAAATAGATATCTTAAGTCAGGGTTTCAATGTAAATAAGTGTGTCAACTTTGTATTTCAATGTACATGACTTATTTCCATTGTTCCAAAAGCGCATTCGATACCAGTAAATTTGAGTTCATAAACAATAAAGCCCAATAAAGCGAACATAAGGTTCCACTAGCATACACTATAATATAATATATATATATTTTTAAGTACACTTACCTATTTCTGCGAAGCTCACTATTTCATATCCCGGATCTTTGGTTTCCTTGATTTTGTTTTCAAGTTCAAAGGTGCCGTCCGATCTGACACGTCCCGCGTGCAGTTTGCGGAGCGCGGTGAGAAGTGCAGCGCGGGGCACCGTCGATGTGATATTTGGTCTCTCTTTCAGGTGCAGGTTGTTCAAGATCTGCTGCTTGGCGATTTCAACCAGGAGCCTCTGCTCCGCATCCTTCTCCATTAGCGGCATGCGGCAGGACGCGCAGCCCGGCGTGGTCCCTGCGGTGGCCGCAGCCTCCAGGCCCATCACCAGCAGAGACGTCATCAATAAATACATTGGCAATGTTGAAGATGAAGAGAATAGTATGTTGGTGGAGTCTCGAACACTATGCATTTTAAAGGCACAAGGCGTTGGTAAAATAATCGATCAAATGGAAGAAAACATGTTGAAATATGTGTTGTTCCTGAGTTGGTTGCACAAGTTTCTGAACTTTTTTTCAGTCAGCAGGTGCTTGTTCCTGCAGGTGGATGCCTCGAAGACAAGGGTTAAGAGAGCGTGAGTGGTACTTCAACACCTGATGATGCTCCCCATATCTGGGTTAATCTACCAGAAATTGTGACATGTTAGAGGGGAGGCACCAATGAGAACATCAAATACATTACAGCCACTACAGTCTCGCGGACGCGGACTCGCAGACACACACACGCGCGCGCGCACAGAGAAATACGTGCAAGAACGAGAGAGCACCATAGCGCACAGTGATGAAATATGCCACATTACGCACAGTGCTTTTAAGGTTAAAATAAGAGATAGCTGGGATCGATAATATAGCCTATCACACCCCTATATTACAGAATAATAAATCATAATAGCCAAAATACCTGTGGCATGCCATGCCACGTAGACCTGTAGCATTTGCCAACTTTGACACATCTTTATTTGAACGATGGCATGATGCCCGGGTATTAGTCAGCGCGACGCCTCACATTGAAGTGACCAGACCAAAGTACAGCAAACTATGAACTTTACCCCAGCTAGGTATCACTCTTTACTCAATCTCTAGATGGACAGATAGACTTGATAATGTAAGTAAATATGATGCAATTAATTAGGCCTATTGCTCTGTCGGGAAATGTCCTGCAGAATGGAGTGGGGTGGGGGGGGGGGGGGGGGGGGGGGGGGGGGGGGGGGGGGGGGGGGGGGGGGGGGGGGGGGGGGGGGGGGGGGGGGGGGGGGGGGGGGGGGGTGGAGCAGGACAGAGACAATATTGATGTGCAGTATCGTCTCTCTCAGGAATATGAACTTAATGTTGATATTGATGTCTATTCTACTCTATTTAATGTTTTGATCATGTATTTGACCGTGTGAGTCCGTATGTGCGCAGGTGTGTCTGAAATTGATAGTCGTTATGGGCTATTTTTGTGTCTGCATACTGTAAGTGTTATATTTTTACCCAATTGCAAAATGGTGTCAATACACTGATAATACACAGATTTGAAGTGCTGCGTGCCTCCTAGCAGGTGAATGAACACGTTGGCGCTGAAGGTTCTAAAAATGTGATTAGGTCATTGCCTAGTTGAATAAAGGTTAAAAAAATAACAGTAACCTAGATTACATTTACAAGAGGACATGAATAAAATACTGATTTTGTTCCAAGTTGTTCTGCATATGTAGGCCAGCAGACCAATAGGGCTGCCTGCCCACTCAATGTACACTAATACCATAAAGGGCCTACACAGTAAGAAATTGTTGTACATTTAGAGCAAGAACTTTACAGTTAGTTACTGTAATTCCATATTACAGTACTGTAAGTAGCAATACATTAATGGGGGCTTAATGGAATTCCACTACAGTGCTGTATATTAACAGCAGCATACTGTGAATTATGGTGCATTTTTTCAGAAAGTGTTGTGGTCGGGAAAGAATCGCTAACTCATTAACATGTTTTGAGGCGTGCCTTTTAAGAGGCTATATTTGTTGCACCCATTAGTGAGAATGCTGTACCGCACAGAATACAGTACCATACCGTATTTTTGGAATCTAAAAACCTTGTCCTGTAAATCTACAGTTATTTACTGGCTACTGTGCTGCCAGTACTTTCCTGTAATTCAGTACCACCCACCAGAATACAGTACCATACTGTATTTTTGGAGCGCTCCAAAAACATTTTGAACACTAGTGGGTGCATGGTATTGCGGTTTCTGGCTCATTAACATATACAAACCGTTACACAACATAGCAAACATTCAAGCAAATTGAACGCACATCAGGTACAAAAATATTTAGCCTTGTTTGGGGGCGGAGCTCATTATAATAATAGACAGCAGTGTGCTTTGCAAGTGTTAATTTGACGCACCCGGTGATGTCATTTTGAATATTGAATAGCTCCCTGTGTGTTACTACTAGAGACTTACGGATTTTTGTAGTGGCTGCAGCTCAATCCCCTCTTTCCGCCTATTCCATAACATGGGGTGGGTGAAAGCGGCCTTTTTCTACACATGAGATGATCCGGACAAGAAAAATAATCACGAAATCGTCTGTAAAACCCGAACCGTGTGAGCTACAAACCAATAAGTCATCAATATTGAAAAGGGGAGACTGGTTGTTTGGCTGTATGACATCCACTAGCTTTGCAGCAGTCATCTGAACTCTCTGTCTCGGTCATCCTCATTTCGAACAGGTCGGTCTGGATAGTCTGTTTTGTAAGAAGACCTCTTTGAAATGAGGATGTCCGAGACAGAGAGTTCAGATGAACTTGCAAGTAGCCCGCTGAACTACAACAACATGCTCAGTAAAGGTAACATAATGTTTTAACTTGCTATGACTGTGATATGTTCTTGTTTATCTACCATCGTTTAAAACCCATGTAGGTCTAAGCCTATCTATTTCATCAAATAATTTGTATATATATTTTATTTATACCTACAGGGGTCCTAAAATTCAAAATCTAATGGCTAAATTCTACATTTTATGACCATCTTAAAACAATTCCATATGCAGGCTTAATAGATATGTGCGATCTTAGGGCTTAGACCTACATGGGTTTTAAACGATGGTAGATAAACAAGAACATATCACAGTCATAGCAAGTTAAAATATTATGTTACCTTTACTGTGCATGTTGTTGTAGTTCAAGCTTATTTTTGTATTAGAAAATACACAATATATGTATTCTAATTAAACTGTTACAACATACATGAATTGTACCTCAGGCCAGTGAAATACAAATGACAAAATAGGTATTGAAACTATTGGAAGTACCTATATTAAATACATGTAACAGAAATACTGCCCATCATTGGCACTAGCTGCCTGTGCTTCTAGTAATGCCCTGTAAATTCTAGAAATACAGCATGTTGCTGTAGTCAGGTTTTACAGTAACATGCTGTTAATGTGTGTTTCAGTAAAGTTCCTAAAATCTACAGTAATTTACTGTCTTCTGTGCTGCCAGTATTTTACTGTAAATGTACAGTAACCTGTCTTCTGTGCTGCCAGTATTTTACTGTAAATGTACAGTAACCTACTGGCTACTGTNTACTGGCTTCTGTGCTGCCAGTATTTTACTGTAAATGTACAGTAACCTACTGGCTACTGTGCTGCCAGTATTTTACTGTAAATGTACAGTAACCTACTGGCTACTGTGCTGCCAGTAATTTACTGTAAAAAAGGAAATGTTCTACAGTGTACCTGAACCAGGTCAATGACATTCCTAATAACATAAGACAAGACAGTCATAGTGAAATCAATTGAATAAAAAAATATACATATCATACAAAGTGTGTAGAAAATCCACCGTTATTTTACAAGATGCATTTGATCCCAGAGAATAACACTTTCTAATCAAAATTCAAAAGTATGATGTTGGTGGATGAACATAGGTCAGACTAAGTAATCTGTCATTTTAATCCTAGTTGAACCCAAAATTGTAGTCCTATAACAATTAACTGGTTTATTTTAAATCACAGTTAGATGTACTTGCCCGTCACCTTGTGGTGAGTTGTGGTTACTACACCAATACAATTGCAACAGGCTGGGAAAGGGGAAAGGGAGATACCTAGTCAGTTGTACAACTGAATGCATTCAACTGAAATATGTCTTCCGCATTAAACCCAACCCCTCTGAATCAGGCATCCACCCATAGCTGGCTTACATGCACCACTAGGCTACAGTAGGCCAACAATGCATATTTTACAGTTACTAATTACAGTAAGCAATGGTTTATGTAAGACACTGATTGTCAACAAATAAATTATATTACAAAAAAAACATTTGTTTATTTGATTTTCAATAAGGAACACAGGGGAAAAGTATAATACAGAGATTCACATAACGAAAACAAATGAGGGACACAATCACTCATGTTACAGTATCAAATCAAATGTTATTGGTCACACGCACGTGTTGAGCAGATGTTACTGCAGGTGTAGCGAAATGCTTGTGCTTCTAGTTCCTACAGTGCAGCAATATCTAACAAGTAATATCTAACAATTTCACAGCAAATACCTAAATATACACAAATCTAAGTAAAGGATATATAAATATCTGGACGAGCAACTTGAGAATAATGTCAGAGCGACATAGACTAAGATACAGTAGAATACAGTATATATATACACATATGAGAGCATCCAGTAGGCCCACAAACTCAGCAGAGAGGGGAAATACATAGGATACAATACACTAGACAGGACATGTAGTACGGTAAACACTAGGGAGTCCAGCAGGGCAAGAGTGACAACAACGGCGTGGCACAGGAGACAGCCAACCAGGAGAAAAAGTGGAGCGGTCACAGAGTCAGCAGCCAGGATTATGGTGGCTAGGTCACAGAGTCAGAAGCCAGGATTATGGTGGCTAGGTCACAGAGTCAGCAGCCAGGATTATGGTGGCTAGGTCACAGAGTCAGCAGCCAGGATATGGTGGGCTAAGGTTCACACGAGTCAGCAGCCAGGATATGGTGGCTAGGTCACAGATCAGGCACCAGGATTATGGTGCTAGTCACAGAGTCAGAAGCCAGGATGATGGTGGCTAGGTCACAGAGTCAGCAGCCAGGATTATGGTGGCTAGGTCACAGAGTCAGCAGCCAGGATTATGGTGGCTAGGTCACAGAGTCAGCAGCCAGGATTATGGTGGCTAGGTCACAGAGTCAGCAGCCAGGATTATGGTGGCTAGGTCAAGAGTCAGCAGCCAGGATTAATGTTGGCTAGGTCACAGAGTCAGCAGCCAGGATTATGGTGGCTAGGTCACAGAGTCAGCAGCTAGGATTATGTGGCTAGGTCACAGAGTCAGCAGCCAGGATTATGGTGCTAGGTCACAGAGTCGCAGCCAGGATAATGGTGGCTAGGTCACAGAGTCAGCAGCCAGGATTATGGTGGCTAGGTCAGAGTCAGCAGCCAGGATTATGGTGGCTAGGTCACAGAGTCAGCAGCCAGGATTATGGTGGCTAGGTCACAGAGTCAGCAGCCAGGATTATGGTGGCTAGGTCACAGAGTCAGCAGCCAGGATTATGGTGGCTAGGTCACAGAGTCAGCAGCCAGGATAATGGTGGCTAGGTCACAGAGTCAGCAGCCAGGATTATGGTGGCTAGGTCACAGAGTCAGCAGGCCAGGATTATGGTGGGCTAGGTCACAGAGTCAGCAGCACAGGATTATGGTGGCTAGGTCACAGAGTCAGCAGCCAGGATTATGGTGGCTAGGTCACAGAGTCAGCAGCCAGGATTATGGTGGCTAGGTCACAGAGTCAGCAGCCAGGATTATGGTGGCTAATAACACCTGCTAAATATGTGTATGTGACCAATACAATTTTATTTGATTTAAACAATTTTACATAAATGACTTGTCTATTTACGTTGTTGACAGAATGTTTTAATCTTTGCAGTAGTTTACACTGTATTTGGAAAATGACTGTCAGTTTCTGAACGACAGAATCAAGGCAAATTGTTGTGTCAGTTTAAAAATATATATTTCACCTTTATTTAAGCAGAAAGTTAGTAGAAAGTTTTATATCAACTTTTACCCCAACCTAAATATGATGATGGCCCACGAATTCTGAAATGTTATAGGGCACATTGTTTTTTCAATTACAGTACTTACAGTAGTCACAGTTTTATTTTAATTTTATTTCTCTTCTAGTTGACTTTGTATATATGTCTTTACAGTACTACTGATGTCCATTGCTAAATTGTTTACATTTTTTAACCTTTATTTAACTAGGCAAGTCAGTCAAGAACAAATTCTTATTTACAATGAAGGCCTATATCGGCCAAACCCGGACGACGCTGGGCCAATTGTGCGTCTCCCAGGCTGGATTGCCGGGAATGAGCGAGCAAGAAAAAGGCATTTCACTGTACTTGTGCACGCGACAATAAAAACTAGAAACTAACTTGATACAGTACATAGGCGACTTCAATATAAAAGATCTGCTGTTAAATGTGACTGTATACCGATATTATATACCGCGCTGCCTATGATATTGCAAAACTTCAAATACATATAATTGATCTATTTCGTAGCCTACTTGGTCCAATTAAATGAGAGATGTACATGGTAATTTGTTGAACGGCTCCTTCGGGAATATGAACCCGTCGCGACCAGAAAAGGTGAGGAATATATTCTGCAATGGAAAGTTAAGTAAATAGGAGAAATAGGAGAATTCTCTCTACCACATGAGAATGACCCCATGTAGATCACCAGTGTAGCCATGCAGCCTATTTTAACGGTTCACAATATCGGCCGTACTGATGTGGAATGCCAGTGGAGGAAGCCAGCAGTGGCCCAACCAGTTGCACTCAGTGGGGGATCTGTACCTGGCCGAAGACTACAACCCTCTGTCCCGAAAGCCCACAGAGCACGATCTTCAGTGGCTAAGGAACCGTCTCCGGGGCAGGTTCAGTGGAATGGCATGGCTCCTTGAACCTGAGCCAGAACAACCGCTACCCTCCCTGTCATCCCAGTCTGTACCAGACATTGTTAAAAAAATAATAACAAAGGCACCTGCGGCATGCAGGCATCCTGGTTGGCATGGCGCTGTCAGTTGGACAGCACAGCAACCCCAACATGGCACACCATGAGGAGAGGGAGGTTGACGGCCAGCAATTACGGAGCAGTTAGATCCAAGCGCGTTACTCCGTCGCTGCTAAAATGGGTCCTCAGATCACAGTCATTGGATGGGTGTGATGTCTGTAAAGTGGGGCAGAGATAACAAAAAGGAGGGCATCAAGGCATTCAAAATGGCTACAGGGATGGATGTGCAGGAGTCAGGGCTTTGGGTCACGAGGTCTGGGATCCTGGGTGCCTCATTGGATGGTCTGGTAGGTATGGTAGATCCCTATGATGCAAGGGATCTTACCGTTGAGGAGGCAGTGAAGTTGAAATTATTTCTATATCAAGGAGGGAGGATCTTACCGCCTCTGTAAAGACCATCCTTACAGGCACCAGGTCAAAGGTCAGCTCCACATCCCTGGAAGCGACACCTGCTTCTTCATTGTTTAGACCACCAAAGCATCCGTCCCCATCCAGCGTAACAACCTCTGACAGACACATATTGCTCCTGCTGTCAGTACCCGTTTTCAGGGAAGACAATGGTCCAAAGATATTCCACATAGTTCACACACAAGGCTCCTAGAAGTTTTGCTCAAAGCAGCCAACTAAAGTAATGTAGTTAACTTTATCATGGGCACAGTGGGAATTTATATCTGTGATGTTCAAATTATTTCGTACCCCGTGTCTTACTTGCTGAAGGCCCCAGTCGTCCCTGCCTGTACCTGACATTGTTGAAAAACAAGTGAACAATGAATAAAGATTATACACAAGCAAAGCTCCTAGAAGAGGTTATATTACATTAAAGTTTTGCTCAAAGCAGCCAACTAAAGTAATGTAGTTAACGTTAATTCAATCACAAAGGCTGGTCTGAGTGCATCTCCTCAGTTTCATTTAGTAGTACAACACAATTCACATAGCATTTTTATAATGGACACAGTGGGAATTTATATCTGTGATGTTTAAATGATGTCTTACCCCCAGAGTGAGAGAGTACATCACTTCCAGCAGATCACCTTGCTGAGGGTGACATTGATCATGCTTCTCGTGGGTGGAGCCTGATGTTCCGCATGTCACGCCTCATGTCTAATGGGGAAAAGGAGACAAAAAGTAAAGATTTCGATGCATCTACAAATTCAATGTTTTACATAATATTGTATCATATTTGATGAGTTACTGACCTGTCCGTCCACAGGCTCGATCTGCTGTAGTCTCTAAAACTGGACGCTCGCTCTCGGATCACACTGGAACAGGATGTCTATGCACCGGATGGTCTGAGGGAACCTCTCCTGTTGGGACTGGAAAACAAAGAGACATTTGGTCAGTGGTGAGTCTTTTTCAATGCTGTATCACCATCTTTATCTGGACAGAAAATGCATTGTTTATCATAACACAGACCCACCTTGGACAATGTGACAAGTTGTCCCTCATCTCCCAATCCTCATGCCCCATTGTTTGTTATTTCCTCCGAAATTAACAGTCTGGATCTTCCTCTTCTGCCATGGTGGATGAGACACCTTGTCTGGTAAATACAGGGCCATTTCTCTTTCCCATCATGAAAATGGTAACTGCAGATCCGAGTGTTGTCACTGGGTTTCCGGTCCAATCCCCTGACAGGACAGTCTAGGGTACTATTTGCCCAATGAGGTGAAGTATTGCGATGAGCTATACTACTGTACTTCTGATTCTAATTCTCAAGTGGAAAGTTAAAACCCTAAGCCGTGAGGTCACTAAGGAGGATCAACAGTGATGGGGGGGGGGGGGGTGTCTGAAAGGGACTGACATGCAGGGATTTGGGGCAATGGCCAGCAGTCCGTGATTTCTACTAGCACGGGTAACATTCAGGTCCTAAATTCTGTGGTATTTGATGTTTGTAAAGGCAAAATGTTACTGCTGTGTCAAGCTAGTTTGGCCCATTTTCTACTAGCCCAGTCGGAAAAATATTAGCCTCGGGCTAGCTTAATTTCCATCCCTGCTGACATGTATAACTGATTTCACAGGGAATTTGTTTAAATCATGTGCAACATATGCACTCGTGGAACAAAACCATGTGTTTTCTATGGGAAACATTGAGCCAACAAGTCCTGTGTGAGCTACAATAGCTAGCCAGCTAGTTAATTAATGCTAGCTCACCGTTCACGTAGTCACACTTTTCCACGTGGTGACATTCTAGCTAACGTCAGCCCACCAGCGCATGGATATTTAGGTAACGTGTATCTAGCTAGTTACACTACATGACCAAAAGTAGAGTACCAGTCAAAAGTTTGGACACACCTACTCATTCCAGGGTTTTTCTTTATTTTTACTGTTTTCTACAATGTAGAATAATAGTGAAGACATCAAAACTATGAAGTAACACATGAAATCATGTAGTAGCCAAAAAAAGTGTTAAACAAATCAAATATATATTTGAGATTGTTCAAAGTAGCCACTCTTTGCCTTGACAGCTTTGCACACGCTTGGCATTCTCTCAACCAGCTTCACGAGGTAGTCACCTGGAATGCATTTCAGTTAACAGGTGTGCCTTGTTAAAAGTTAATTTGTGGAATTTCTTTCCTTCTTAATGCGTTTGAGCCAATCAGTTGTGTTGTGACAAAGTATGGGTGGTATAAAGAAAATAGCCCTATTTGGTAAAAGACCAAGTCCATATTATGTCAGGAACAGCTCAAATAAGCAAAGATGAATGACAGTCCATTACTTTAAGACATGAAGATCAGTCAATGTGGAACATTTCAAGAACTTTGAACGTTTCTTCAAGTGCAGTCGCAAAAACCATCAAGCGCTATATTGAAACTGGCTCTCATGAGGACCGCCACAGGAAAGGAAGACACAGAGCTACCTCTGCTGCAGAGGATAAGTTCATTAGAGTTAACTGCACCTCAAATTGCAGCCCAAATAAATGCTTCACAGAGTTCAAGTAACAGACACATCTCAACATCAACTGTTCAGAGGAGACTGCATGAATCAGGCCTTCATGGTCGAATTGCTGCAACAACAAAAAACTACTAAAAAGGACACAAATAATAATAAGAGATTTGCAAGGGCCAAGAAACATGAGCAATGGACATTAGACCGGTGTAAATCTGTCCTTTGGTCTGATGAGTCCAAATCTGAGATTTTGTTTCCAACCGCTGTTTCTTTGTGAGACGCAGAGTAGGTGAACAGATGATCTCCGCATGTGTGGTTCCCACCGTGAAGCATGGAGGAGGAGGTGTGATGGTGCTTTGCTGGTGACACTGTCTGTGATTTATTTAACATTCAAGACACACTAAACCAGCATGGCTACCACAGCATTCTGCAGCAATACGCCATCCTATCTGGGACTCTAATTTGTTTTTCGTCAGGACAATGACCCAAAACACGCCTCCAGGCTGTGTATGGGCTAGTTGACCAAGGAGAGTGATGGAGTGCTGCATCAGATGACCTGGCCTCCACAATCACCCGACCTCAACCCAACTGAGATGGTTTGGGATGAGTTGGACTACAGAGTGAAGGAAAAGTAGCCAAAAAGTGCTCAGCATATGTGGGAACTCCTTCAAGACTGTTGGAAAAGCATTCCTCATGAAGCTGGTTGAGAGAATGCCAAGAGTGTGCAAAGCTGTCATCAAGGCAAAGGGTTGCTACTTTGAAGAATCTAAAATATATTTAGATTTGTTTAAGACATGATTCCATAAGTGATATTTCATAGTTTTGATGTCTTCACTATTATTCTACAATGTAGAAAATAGTAAAAATAAAGACAAAAAATGTTGAATGAGTAGGTGTCCAAACTTTTGACTGGTACTGTATGAGGACACTTGCTCGTCGAACATCTCATTCCAAAATCATGGGCATTACTATGGAGTTGGAGTATGGAGTCCCCACTCCTCTGGGAAGGCTTTCCACTAGATGTTGGAACATTGCGGGGACTTGCTTTCAAATCAGCCACAAGAGCATTGGTGAGGTCAGCCACTAATGTTGGGAGATTAGGGCCTGGCTCGCAGTCTGCATTCCAATTCATCCAAAAGGTGTTGGATGGGGTTGAGGTCAGGGCTCTGTGCAGGCCAATCAAGTTCTACAAACGATTTCTGTATGGACCTCGTTTATGCACGGGGCCATTGTCATGCTGACAGGAAAGAGCCATCCCCAAACTGTTGCCATAAAGTTGGAAGCACAGAATCGTCTAGAATGTCATTGTATGCTGTAGCATTAAGATTTCCCTTCACTGGAACTAAGGAGCCCGAATCATGAAAAACAGCCCCAGACCATTATTCCTCCTCCACCAAACTTTACAGTGGACACTATGCATTGGGGCAGGTAGCATTCTTCTGGCATCCGCCAAACCCAGATTCGTCCGTCTGTCTGCCAGATGGGGAAGTGCGATTCATCACTTTAGAGAACGCGTTTCCACTGCTCCAGAGTCCAATGTCGGCGAGCTTTACACCACTCCAGCCAACGCTTGGCGTTGCGTACGGTGATCTTAGGCTTGTGTGCTGCTGCTCAGCCCCGGAAACACATTTTATGAAGCACCCGACGAACAGTTATTTTACTGACGTTGCTTCTAGAGGCAGTTTGGTATTCGGTAGTGAGTGTTGCAACAGAGTAGACGATTTTTATTTATTTATTTAACGATTTTTAGCTACACGCTTCAGCACTCGACGGTCCCATTCTGTGAGCTTGTGTGGCCTACCACTTCGCGGCTGAGCCATTGTTGCTCCTAGACGTTTCCACTTCACAATAACAGCACTTACAGTTGACCGGGGCACCTTTAGCAGGACAGGAATTTGACAAATTGACTTGTTGGAAAGGTTGCATCCTATGGCGATGCCAAGCAACATCGAGAGCATCCTGACTGGTTGCATCACTGCCTGGTATGGCAATTGCCCGACCTCAGACCGCAAGGCACTACAGAGGGTAGTGCGTACAGCCCAGTACATCACTGGGGCTAAGCTGCCTGCCATCCAGGACCTTTACACCAGGCGGTGTCAGAGGAAGGCCCTAAAAATTGTCAAAGACCCCAGCCACCCCAGTCATAGACTGTTCTCTCTACTACTGCATGGCAAGCGGTACCGGAGTGCCAAGTCTTGGACAAAGAGGCCTGCTACTCTCTGTTTATCATATATGCATAGTCACTTTAACCATATCTACATGTACATACTACCTCAAATCAGCCCGACTAACCGGTGCCTGTATGTAGACTCGCTACTGTTATAGCCTCGCTACTGTTATTTTTCACTGTCTTTTTAATTTCTTTACTTACCTTTTTTGCACTGTTGGTTAGAGCCTGTAAGTAAGCATTTCACTGTAAGGTACACTACACCTGTTGTATTCGGCGCACATGACAAATAATCTTTGCTTAGGAGTTGAAAGACACTGAGCTCTTTAGTAAAGCTATTCTACTGCACATGTTTGTCTATGGAGATTGCATGGCGGTGTGCTCGATATTATACACCTGTCAACAATGGGTGTGGCTGAAATAGCCGAATCCACTAATTTGAAGGGGTGAAAACATACACTTTATATACAAAAGTATGTTAGCTCATTGTTCGTATAGTCAGACTTTTCTCCAGACTACATGCTAGCTAATCCACCAGGGCAGGGATATTTAACGTTAGTGCTAATCGCTAACATTAGGCACATTCGCTAGCACGTCACCGCCTCTCGGGAAAGTCCGACAACACCCCTGAGATGCTAGCTAACGCTAGCACCCCTGAGATGCTAGCTAATGCTAGCTAATGTATCCAACTAGCCAACCAAGGTGCCTAACTAGCTGGCCCACCATGTGATATTTAGCTAGCTACAGTGCATTCAGAAAGTATTCAGACCCCTTGACTTTTTCCACATTTTGTTATGTTACAGCCTTATTCTAAAATGGATTATATTGTTTTTTTCCCGCTCATTAATCTACACACAAAACCCCATAATGGTAAAGCAAAAACAGATTTTTAGACATTTTTGCAAATTTATTATAAATAAAAAACTGAAATATCACATTTAGATAAGTATTCAGACCCTTTACTCAGTACTTTGTTGAAGCACCTTTGGCAGCGATTACAGCCTCGAGACTTCTTGGGTAGGACGCTACAAGCTTGGCACACCTGTATTTGGGGAGTTTCTCCCATTCTTCTCTGCAGATCCACTCAAACTCTGTCAGGTTTGATGGGGAGTGTCGCTGCACAGCCATTTTCCAGTCTCTTCAGAGATGTTAAATCGGGTTCAAGTCCGGGCTCTGCCTGGGCCACTCAAGGACATTCAGAGACTTGTTCTGAAGCCACTCCTGCGTTGTCTTGGCTGTGTGCTTATGGTTGTGGTCCTGTTGGAAGGTGAACCTTCGCCCCAGTCTGAGGTCCTGAGCGCTCTGGAGAAGGTTTTCATCAAGGATCTATCTGTACTTTGCTCCATTCATCTTTCCCTCGATCCTGACTAGTCTCCCAGTCCCTGCGTCTGAAAAACATCCACACAGCATGATGCTGCCGCCACCATGCTTCACCGTAGGGATGGTGCCAGGTTTCCTCCAGACGTGACGCTTGGCATTCAGGCCAAATAGTTCAGTCTTGGTTTCATCAGACCAGAGAATCTTGTTTCTCATGGTCTGAGAGTCTTTAGGTGCCTTTTGGCCAACTCCAAGCGGGCTGTCATGTGCCTTTTACTGAGAAGTCTTGCCACTCTACCATAAAGGCCTGATTGGTGGAGTGCTGCAGAGATGGTTGTCCTTCTGGAAGGTTCTCCCATCTCCACATAGGAACTTTGGAGCTCTGTCAGAGCTTCTCCATCGGCTTCTTGGTCACCTCCCTGACCAGAGCCCTTCTTCATAGATTGTTCAGTTTGGCCGGGCGGCCAGCTCTAGGAAGAGTCTTGGTGGTTCTAAACTTCCTCCGTTTAAGAATGATGGAGGCCACTGTGTTCTTGGGGACCTTCAATGCTGCAGAAATGTTTTGGTACCCTTCCTCAGATCTGTACCTCGACACAATCCTGTCTCAGAGTTCTACGGACAATTCCTCCGACCTCATGGCTTGGTTTTTCCACTGACATGCACTGTCAACTGTGAGACCTTATATAGACAGGTGTGTAACTTCCCAAATCATGTCCAATCAATTGAATTTACTACAGGTGGTCTCCAATCAATTTGTAGAAACATCTTAAGGATGAATAATGGAAACAGGATGCACCTGAGTTCAATTTCATTTTTGCTCATAGCAAAGGGTCTGAATAATCATGCAAATAAGCTATTACAGTTGGTGGTTATCTAATTTTCAAAAGCATCTCGCTAACCACAGATCTTTCACCTAACCAAAATAGCTTGTTTGCACCTAGTAAACAGGGCTTACCTCATCAAACAACTCTAGCGATGCCTCTCGCTTACAGAGGTCGAAAAACTATAAAATGAACATGTGCTTATCAGAGTGGTGGTTACAAATCGTGTAAAAAAATTGAAAATAATATATATATATATACACACAGTTGAATTCGGAAGTTTACATACACTGAGGTTGGAGTCATTAAAACTCATTTTTCAACCACTCCACAAATTTCTTGTTAACAAACTATAGTTTTGGCAAGTCGGTTAGGACATCTACTTTGTGCATGACAAGTCATGTTGTCTTACGTCTCTCTTTATGTAGCGTTGTGTTGTCTCTCTTGTCGTGATGTGTGTTTTGTCCGGTATTTATTTTAATCCCAGTCTCCATCCCCGCAGGAGGCCTTTGCCTTTTGGTAGGCTGTCATTGTAAATAAGAATTTGTTCTGACTTGCCTAGATAGATAGCTAGTTAGCTACAAAGGCTAGGGTAAATAAAAAAATGTTAAACAAGAATGCATACAAGAAATACACTATCAATTATTTACACGAGAAACTAAAAAGGCTATAATTACTCGCTAGGTTACTTGCTACTTGTCGATGAGACTTTTCCCACCCTGGACCTTGAGTGATTTCATCAATGCTTGTGACAGGATGTGTAGTTCTGTATGATAGCCACATTAGCGGCTAATCAGCATGTTATCTTTTGTGGGTAAATACAGGTGAATATATTCATAAAAGTTACCTTGTCCCGAGAGATTTGCGCAGTTATCAAAACATCACCCCAGGGTAAGCCTACACAAAACACAGACCTTTTATGAAGTAAAAAAACAAACAATTGAAACAATTTCCAGGTTCTGCATCTAGGTTTTAGGGGTATTAGGACTCATACTGTGGTACTATACATGATTTTACTCCATTAAATTATTATAAAGTCAACTAGCAAGGGTAATTTTCCTAAATAAAAATTGTTTGACGCGCTTCAGCTGCCCAAAGTGTTGAAAAATATAGACTAGTAAAGTAGTGCTATTTTGTTGTAGTGGAATAGTAGCCTTCAGTGGAATAATAACAGTAGAAGTAATGTAGCGAGTTCAAATGCAGTCCATGATCTTAAACACAACAAATTTGCAACATATTGTACGAATTGGATTGTACCATTTTATACAAATTGCAAAAAAGGAGTACACAATTGGATGACATAGTACTCAAAAACCGGGGACCCGTTATGACTCATTAGTACCACTTTCAAAACTACTGGCTGAAATTATTTAAAAAAAATTGTGGAGCGTCACTTTAATCTTMAAGTAATTCACACAAATTATTATTTGTTTTCTTTGCAACTAATCTGAAGAACTGTGAGGTGACGTAAAGCACAGAGATGCGCGATAACAGTGGTGCTGACACGCAGAAGCCGGAGGTGAAGTGTGTCGCGTTTTTGTTTATTTTGTATTTTCTTTAAAGCTTAAGGTTGTCGTTATTTTGTTTTTAGAAGTTATTTTAGTCCCTGGATGCTTTCTCTCTGATTTGTCTTGGTTGGGCCTTCATTGCTTCGTGTACCTCGTCTCACGCGTCGCTGTTTTGAGTCGACAGTGTTTGACAGTCGCTCTCACGGTGAGCCAAGTAGCGTTTGGTTAGCCATCGAGCTAGTTAGCCCTCTAGTTCGCTATTTATTGCTAGCTACCATTATTAGTAACGTGTAAACCATTCGGAGGGTGGTTGACAAGAGGTAGCTAACGTTAGCGAGCAAGCCGCATATCTGCATTTCGTCAATGGGCTCATGATAACCCATGATCGTGTCATCGATTGTGTTGTAGCTAACGTTAGCTAGTTGAATGAGCAGCTGTGAGCTGACACCTGGTTGACAGCTACAGACAGAAGAAAAGGCTAACTTGCTTTCTGCGTATTGTTGTCAGTGTGAGCCGTCCATTTAAACATTCGGGAACTCGGCACTGCACCAGCAGCTGCTACCCACGCTCACGTTAGCCTGTCTGTGTACAATGCAACGTTAGCTGCCTTTCGACTCGAAACAACTCCTCGTCAAAGAAGAAGCTTTCATCTAGAGAAGACTCACTCTTAACGGTAAGCGAGAGGTTTCAAATATTCTACCAACCACTGAGAGATCAGCTATTCTACCTACACAACATTGAACCAAAGCCTTGATCTGAAGCGTTTTAGACGATTCTCAATGAATTGTGAATAACAGCAGCACGAAACAACCAAACATTACCACTCACTCATTGTTTTGATGTTGGGTGAACATCACCAACAACAATGCAACAGGATACTTACTGTCTTATGGTTTCAGTGTTGAGGAGTAGTGAACTACATGTAATTAAACTAGTAATGTAACTATACTGAACAAAAAATGTAAATGCAACAATTTTAAAGATTTTACTGACTTTATTTCAATTGGCTGATATGAACTGTAATTAGGCACTCATCTATGGATTTCACATGACTGGGCAGGGGTGCAGCCATGGGTGGGCCTGGCTGTCAAGTGGGCGGGCCTATGCCCTCCCACCCAATGGGGAGCCAGGCCCAGCAAATCAGAATGGGTTTTTCCCACAAAAGGACTTTATTACAGACAGAAACACTCCTAAGACGAGGCTGCAGGTGAATTAGCCGGATGTGGAGGTCCTGGGCTGGCGTGGTCTGTGGTTGTGAGGCCGGTTGGACATACTGCCAATTTCTCTATAACGACGTTGAAGGCATCTTATGGTAGAGAAATTAACATTAAATTCTCTGGCAACAGCTCTAGTGGATATTCCTGCAGTCAGCATGCCAGCATACATTGTTCCTGTACCCAAGAAGGCAAAGATAACTGAACTAAATGACTACTGCCCCGTAGCACTCGCTTCTGTCATCATGAAGTGCTTTGAGAGGCTATTCAAGGATCATATCACCTCCACCTTACCGGCCACCCTAGACCCACTTCAGTTTGCATACTGCCCCAACAGGTCCACAGATGACGCAATCGCCATCACACTGCCCACTGCCCTATCCCATCTGGACAAAAAGAATACCTACTATGTAAGAATGCTGTTCATTGACTACAGCTCAGCATTCAACACCATAGTACCCTCCAAGATCATCATCAAGCTGGAGGCCCTGGGTCTCAACCTCTCCCTGTGCAATTGGGTCCTGGACTTTCTGACAGGCTGCCCCTAGGTGGTGAAGGTAGGAAACAACATCTCCACTTCACTGACCCTCAACACTGGGGCCCCACAAGGGTGTGTGCTCAGTCTCTGCTGTACTCCCTGTTCACCCATTACTGCGTGGCCATGCACGCCTCCAACTTAATCATCAAGTTTGCAGACGACACAACAGTAGTGGGCTTGATCACCAACAACGACGAGACAGCCTACAGGGAGGAGGTGAGGGCACTCGGAGTGTGGTGTCAGGAAAACAACCTCTCACTCAACGGCAATAAAACAAAGGAGATGATCGTGGACTTCAGGAAACAGCAGAGGGAGCACCCCCTTATCCACATCGAAGGGTCAGCAGTGGAGAAGGTGGAAAGTTTTAAGTTCCTGGGTGAACACATCACATACAAACTGAAATGGTCCACCCACACAGACAGTGTGGTGAACCTCAGGAGGGTGAAGAAATGTGGCTTATCACCCAAAACCCTGACACAATTTTACAGGTGCACAATTGAGAGCATCCTGTCGGGCTGCATCACAGCCTGGTACGGCAACTGCACCGCCCTCAACCGTAAGGCTCTCCAGAGGGTGGTGGGGTCTGCACAACGCATCACCGGGGGAAAACTACCTGCCCTCCAGGACACATACAGCACCCGATGTCACAGGAAGGCCAAAAAGATCATCAAGGACAACAACCATCCGAGCCACTGCCTGTTCACCCCGCTATCGTCCAGAAGGCGAGGTCAGTACAGGTGCATCAAAGCAGGGACCGAGAGACTGAGAAACGGCTTCTATCTCAAGGCCATCAGACTGCTAAACAGCAATCACTAACTCTGAGAGGCTGCTGCCCACATTGAGACCCGATCGCTAGTTACTTTAAACAATGGCACTTTTAATGTTTACATATCTTACATTACTCATATCACATGTATATACTGTAATTTATACGATCTACTGCATCTTGCCTATTTTTATATTTGTTTGACCTTTATTAAACTCGTTAACTATTTAACTATTTAAGAACAAATTCTTATTTTCAATGATAGTAACAGTGGGTTAACTGCCTTGTTCAGGGGCAGAATGACAGATTTGTACCTTGTCAGCTCGGGGATTCGATCTTGCAACCTTTCGGTTACTAGGCCAACGCTCTAACCATTAGGCTACGCTGCCGCCCCAATGCCGCTCGGCCATCCATATATTTATATGTACATATTCTTATTCCATCCCTTTAGATTTGTGTGTATAAGGTAGTTGTTGGGAATTGTTAGATATTACTGCACTGTTGGAACTAGAAGCACAAGCATTTCGCTGCACTCGCATTAACATCTGCTAAACATGTGTATGTGACCAATCAAATTTGATTTGATTTTAATTGCACGCTCCCTCAACTTGAGACATCTGTGGCATTGTGTTGTGTGACAAACTGCACATTTTAGAGTGGACTTTTATTGTCCCCAGCACAAGGTGCACCTGTGTAATGGTCATGCTGTTTAATCAGTTTCTTGAAATGCCACACCTGTGAGGTGGATGGATTATCTTGGCAAAGGAAAAATGCTCACTAACAGGGATGTAAACATATTTGTACACAATGAGAGAAAATATATTTTTTGCGTGTAGTAAACATTTCTGGGATCTTTTATTTCAGCTCATGAAACATGGAACCAACACTTGTTAAATATACAATGTTTGTTCGGTGTTCATTTTGTAGTAACTTGGACTGGTGGTAGTTGAACTAAATTCAAATCTTGGTAATATTTTCAGTAGTTCATTATTTCTTTTGCTGTGTAGCTAACTACTGGAACCACAGACGACTTTGTTTTTGTGTACAAAAATGGACATTTTTACAAGTTTCAAACTGACAGCAACTCGATGCAGTTCGCCCACACCAACGCTCTACCCGCTAGGCTACCTGCTGCGTATGCCTGGCTAGATGCTGCCTAGTTCTCTAATTCTAAACTGCTGTCAGGTTGTTGTGGAAGGGCTATGTGGTTTTAGAGAATAATCTCTCTCTCTCATCCACCTCAGCTATTGGACTGGTGTCAATAGCCTAACTAGTCTTGGGTATATCAACATTAAACTCTTATGGAAATGTGCTATTTCTCTAGTCAAGTTGGACTTACTGTTTTTTTATTTTGAATTGGAAAATGTTACGTTTTCCTAAGTTTTGTTCCCTTGATGATTATTTTCTATAACTGAAGGGTTTACGGACTTGATGACACAGAACATTGAAAGGCTTTGGATTTGAAATTATGCAATGACTGTGAGGTTATAGCCAGACCGTCAGGTGTTTAGAAATCACAGGACATGTTGTATATAGTCGTCGTCGTCCCCRCCCCCCCCCCCCAGTTTAGAGGACCAAAAGTATTGGAACAAATTAATTTGTATATTAAAGTAGTCAAAAGTTGAGTATTTAGTCCCATATTCCTAGCATGCAACCTCATAGTAATTATATCATTTCAAATCCAAAGTGCTGGAGTACAGAGCCAAAATAACACAAAAATGGTTACTGTCCCAATACTTTTGGAGCTCACTGTTTATACGGCAGTCAATTAGGCGGCAGTCAATTAGGCTTTCCCTATCTCTCCATCAGTTTGTCTACGTGAGATCTGCTTCTGTATCTGTTTTCTCGCAGCAGTATTAGCAGCATTAGTGGCAGCATTAGCAGTACTAGCAGTATTAGCATTAGCAGTATTAGCAGCAGCAGCATTAGCAGCATTAGCAGCATTAGCAGCATTAGCAGTATTAGCATCAGCAGCAGCAGTATTAGCATCAGCAGCAGCAGTATTAGCAGCAGCAGTATTAACAGTGGTATTGGCAGTAGTAGCAGTCAGAGTTGCTTTTTCTGGAGAGATTTGAGGAGCTATTTATAGATCTCTGCCTAAGCACAGAGCTGAGGTGCTGCTGCTTCTCTCCTCCTCTCTTTCTCATGCATTCTTGCTCTCCCATCACTCTTTCTCCCTACTCTGCCCCTATTCTCTCTCTCCTCGCTATCCTCCTTGCTGTCTTTCCCTCCACTGCTTGCTAGATGTGAATAATTGATCAGAACTGGAGGGAAGAGGTGACTGGTTCCATGGTTCTGGGTCCAGGCTTACATTGTGTGCGCGTGTGGTGTTTAGTTGGATACCCATTTAAAATGTAAAAAAATACACAAAACATGAGAAGTAACAAAACACAGTCACATGTAAAATGCAACGATATACAAACAATGCACTGTGTGTGTGTGTTGATTGCATGGCTGTGTCCGTCCATTACTGTCACTGCTGTGAAGAAGAGCATAAAGGCAGCAAGACACTCACTGAGACCAGACATGATGGATTGAGGGAGATGAACTGGATCAGTCGTCACTATCAGATGAGCCACTAGAGGTCCAAACAAACAGTGCTAAATGCAGAGATTTGTTTTGAGAGTTTTCTAAATGTCAGAGAATTGGATTTGGCTGCTGGTCGTTTTTGTTATTTTTTTAAGGGGATTGGAAGTTTGTCAATTTAGACCCACTGTGTGTAAACCATAGTGTAAACCCTGTTATATGCTAACACACTTACACATCTGCTGCCATGGTGTCCCCGGCCTCAACCTAGCCAGCCTATATGGACAGTACAATAGTGTAAACCCTGCTATATGCTAACACGCTAACACACTTACACATCTGCTGCCATGGTGTCCCCGGCCTCGACCTAGCCAGCCTATATGGACAGTACAATAGTGTAAACCCTGCTATATGCTAACACGCTAACACACTTACACATCTGCTGCCATGGTGTCCCCGGGCCTCGACCTAGCCAGCCTATACGGACAATACAATAGTGTAAACCCTGCTATATGCTAACACACTTACACATCTGCTGCCATGGTGTCCCCGGCCTCNCTCGACCTAGCCAGCCTATACGGACAATACAATAGTGTAAACCCTGCTATATGCTAACACACTTACACATCTGCTGCCATGGTGTCCCCGGCCTCGACCTAGCCAGCCTATACGGACAGTACAACGCAGTATGTTTGTCTACATTCCATTCCTCCAATTACCTGCATAAGTTCAAACAGTTGAACTTGTTTGATTCCCTGAACTGCCATCTTCAATGACCAATTCAAGGCATTACCAAAAGCCCCAGTTGGTGGTTGAAAGCCAACTAGGCCCATGTCGCACCCTTATCTTCAGGTTACGTTATGCCCTGGCCTGCAAAGCATAGAACTATTTTCTGCACTAAAACTACTTTTTTACTCTGTGTTTCATAATGGTTGTATGGCTCCCTAATGACAGGGTTTCCCAGGCCAGCCCCTCCTTAAAGCCCCTGTTAATGTTAACCAATAAGCATTGTTTTTTTGTTGAGAAGACCGATTTTCAGGATGTTTTATAGCCTGATAAACACTGCTGTAGCTCGGCCACCTTCCTTCGCAGATTGGTGTGTCAATAGACTCTTAAGGAACGTGCTGTGGCGTGGGCTTGCTGCGGTGCTGTGGCGTGGGCTTGTTGCGGTGCTGGGGCGTGGGCTTGTTGCGGTGCTGGGGCGTGGGCTTGTTGCGGTGCTGGGGTTGTGGGTTGTTGCGGTGCTGGGGCGTGGGCTTGTTGCGGTGCTGGGGCGTGGGCTTTGTTGCGGTGCTGTGTGGGCTTGTTGCGGTGCTTGGTTGTTGCGGTGCTGTGGCGTGGGCTGTTGGCGGTGCTGGGTGGCGGGGCTTGTTGGCGGGTGCTGGGTTGCGGTGGGCGGGCTTGTTGCGGTGCTGGGGCGTGGGCTTGTTGCATTGCTGTAGCGGTGGGCTTGTTGCAGTGTTGCAGTGCGGGCTTGTTGCAGTGCTGCAGCGTGGGCTTGTTGCGGTGCAGGCTTTGTTGCAGTGCTGCAGCGTGGGCTTGTTGCAGTGCAGGCTTGTTGCGGTACTGGGGCGTGGGCTTGTTGCGGTGCTGGCGTGGGCTTGTTGCGGTACGGCTTGTTGCGGTGCTGGGGCGTGGGCTTGTTGCGGTACTGGGGCGTGGGCTTGTTGCAGTGCTGCGACGGGGCTTGTTGCGGTACTGGCTTGTTGCGGTGCTGGGGCGTGGGCTTGTTGCGGTACTGGGGCGTGGGCTTGTTGCGGTGCTGGGGCGTGGGCTTGTTGCGGTACTGGCTTGTTGCGGTGCTGGGGCGTGGGCTTGTTGCTGTACTGGGCGTGGGCTTGTTGCAGTGCTGCGACGGGGGCTTGTTGCGGTACTGGCTTGTTGCGGTGCTGGGGCGTGGGCTTGTTGCGGTGCTGGGGCGTGGGCTTGTTGCGGTACTGGCTTGTTGCGGTGCTGGGGCGTGGGCTTGTTGCGTGTGCTGCTGGGCGTTGGTGCTTGTTGCGGTGCTGGGACGTGGGCTTGTTGCGGTGCTGGGGCGTGGGCTTGTTGCGGTGCTGTGGCGTGGGCTTGTTGCGTGCTGTGGCGTGGGCTTGTTGCAGTGTTGTAGCGTGGGCTTGTTGCAGTGCTGTAGCGTGGGCTTGTTGCATGTTGTAGGTGGGCTTGTGTGCAGTGCTGTAGCGTGGCTTGTTGCAGTGCTGTAGCGTGGGCTTGTTGCAGTGCTGTAGCCGTGGGCTTGTTTGCAGTTGTTGTTAGCGTGGGCTTGTTGCAGTGCGGGCTTGTTGCAGTGCTGCAGCGTGGGCTTGTTGCGGTGCAGGCTTGTTGCAGTGCTGCAGCGTGGGCTTGTTGCGGTGCGCAGGCTTGTTGCAGGGCTGGCATGCGTGGCTTGTTCGGTGCAGGCTTGTTGCAGTGCTGCAGCGTGGGCTTGTTGCAGTGCAGGCTTGTTGCGGTGCCGCGACGTGGGCTTGTTGCAGTGCTTGTAGCGTGGGCTTGTTGCAGTGTTGTAGCGTGGGCTTGTTGCAGTGCTGTAGCGTGGGCTTGTTGCAGTGCTGTAGCGTGGGCTTGTTGCAGTGCTGTGCGTGGGCTTGTTCAGTGTTGTAGCGTGGGCTTGTTGCAGTGCGGGCTTGTTGCAGTGCTGCAGCGTGGGCTTGTTGCGGTGCAGGCTTGTTGCAGTGCTGCAGCGTCAGGCTTTCTGTGCGCGGTTGGCAGGCTTGTTGCAGTGCTGCAGGTGGGCTTGTTGCGTGCAGGCTTGTTGCAGTGCTGGCTTGGCTTGTTGCAGTGCAGCTTGTTGCGGTGCCGCGACGGGGGCTTGTTGCGCCGGGTACTGGGCTTGTTGCGGTACTGGGGCGTGGGCTTGTTGCGTGCGTTGGGTGCGGGGCGTGGCTTGTTGCGGTGCTGGGGCGTGGGCTTGTTGCAGTGCTGGCTTGTTGCGGTGCTGGGCTGGGCTTGTGGCTGTGCTGGGGGCGTGGGTTGGCGTGTGGTTGTGTTGCGGTGCTGGAGCGTGGGCTTGTTGCGGTGCTCGGGCGTGGGCTTGTTGCGGTGCTGCGGGCTTGTTGCGGTGCTGTGGTGTGGGCTTGTTGTGGTGCTGGGGCGTGGGCTTGTTGTGGTGCTGGGGAATGGGCTTGTTGCGGTGCTGTGGGCTTTGTTGTGGTGCTGTGGCGTGGGCTTTTTGTGGGTGGGCTTGTTGCGGTGCTGTGGCGTGGGCTTGTTGCGGTGCTGTAGCGTGGGCTTGTTGCGGTGCTGTGGCGTGGGCTTGTTGCGGTGCTGGGGAGTGGGCTTGTTGCGGTGCTGGGTGTGGGCTTAGTTTCGGTGCTGTGGCGTGGGCTTGTTTCGGTGCTGTGCGCTGGGCTTGTTGCGGTGCTGTGGCGTGGGCTTGTTTGCGGTGCTGTAGCGTGGGCGTGTTTGCGGTGCAGGCTTGTTGCAGTGCTGCAGCGTGGGCTTGTTGCGGTACTGGCTTGTTGCAGTGCTGCGACGGGGGCTTGTTGCGGTACTGGCTTGTTGCGGTGCTTGCGGCGTGGGCTTGTTGCGGTGCTGGGGAGTGGGCTTGTTTGCAGTGGGGATGCTTTTGAGGTGCTAACGTGGGCTTATTAGCGGTGCTGGGGCGTGGGCATTGTTGCGGTGCTGTGGCGTGGGCTTGTTTGCGGTGCGTGGGCGTGGGCTTGTTGCGGTGCTGGGTGGGCTGTGCGTCTAGGGCGTGGGCTTGTTTGCGGTGCTGGGGACGTGGGCTTGTTGCGGTGCTGGGGGTGGGCTTTGTTGCGTGCTTGCGGCGTGGCTTGTTTGCGGTGCTGCGGCGTGGGCTTGTTGCGGTGCTGGGGCGTGGGCTTATTGCGGTGCTGTGGCGTGGGCTTGTTGCGGTGCTGGGGCGGGCTTGTTGCGGTGCTGGGGCGTGGGCTTGTTTGCGGTGCTGGGGAGTGGGCTTGTTCGCGGTGCTGGGGCGGGGGCTTGTGCGGTGCTGGGGAGTGGGCTTGTTGCGGTGCTGGGCGTGGCTTAGTTGCCGGTGCTGCGGAGGGGGCTTGTTGCGGTGCGGGCTTGTTGCGGTGCTGGGGTGGGCTTGTTGGGTGCTGGGGCGTGGCGGTCGTGTTGCGGCGTTGCTGGGATGCGGCTTGCTTGCGGTGCTGGGGCGTGGGCTTTTGCGGTGCTCGCGGGGCTGTAGGGGGCTTGGGTGCTGTGCGGTGGGGCGTCGTGGTACTCTGGGGGATGCTGCGGTAGGGCCTTGTGGTAGGTGCTGGGGGTGGCTTGTTGCGGTGCTGGGCGTGGGTCTTAGTGCGGTGCGTGGGTGGGCTTTGTTGCGGATGCTGGGGTGGGCTTGTTTGCGGTTGCTGGGGCGTGGGCTTGTTGCGGTGCTGGGTGGCTTGTTGCGGTGCTGGGGGGGGCTGTTGCGGTGCTGGGTGTGAGGGCATGGGGGGTTGTTGCGGTGCTGGGGATGGGGCTTGTTGCGGTGCTGGGCGATGGGCTTGTTGCAGGTGGGGCGTTGTTGCGGTGCTGGAGGGAGCTGTTGTTGGGTGCTGGGGCGGGCTTGTTGCGGTCGCGGGTTGTGCGGTGCGGTTGTGCCGGGCTTGTTGCGGTTGGCTGTTGAGCGGCTGAGTCGTGGGCTTTGTTGCGAGTGGCTAGAGGGGCAGTGCGGTGCCTTGTTGGCGTTGTGTATTGCGGGCTGGTTGGGTGCGGGGGCTTGATTGGGCTGGTCGTGGCTGGTGTTGCGGTGCTGGTGCGTGGGCTGTTGTGCGTGCTGGCGACTGTGGGTTAGATTGCGGTGGGACTTGCGGGCAGTGCTGTTGACGGGCGGAGCGTAGGGCTGTTGCGTGGCTGGGGGGACTTTGCGTGCTTGCGGGGTTGTTGGCGTTGCTGTGGTGTGGGCTGTTGCCATAGGCTGGGCAGTGGGCTTTGGAACGACTGACGCGCAAGTGCTGGCTTGGTTGCGGTAGCAGTGGGCCTTGTTGTGCCGTCTGGGCGTGGGCTGTTGTGGCGTAGTGCTTGCGCGGTGCTGTGGCGTGGGCTTGTTGGGTGCTGTGCGTGGGCTTGTTGCTGCGTGCTTGGCGTGGGCTTGTTGCGGTGCTGGGGAGTGGCTTGTTGCGGTGCTTGGGGCGCTGTGGGCTCTGTTTCAGGTGCTGTGGCGTGGGCTTGTTTCAGGGTGCTGTGGCGTGGGCTTGTTGCGGTGCTGTGGCGTGGGGCTTGTTGCAGGTGCTGTGCGTGGGCGTGTTGCGGTGCAGGCTTTTGGTGTGCAGCGTGGGCTGTTGCGGTGCTTGTTGCAGTGCTGCGGCGGGGGCTGTATGGCGCGGCTGGCTTGTTGCGTGCGTGCGGCGTGGCTGTTTGCGGTGCTGGGAGTGGGCTTGTTGCGGTGCTGGGGGTGGGCTTATTGCGGTGCTGGCGTGGGCTTGTTGCGGTGCTGTGATGCGTGGCGCTTGTTTGCAGCAAGTGCTTTGTCGGTCGGTGTGGGCTTTCGGGTGTGGCGGCGTGGGCTTGCTGCGGTACGGCTTGTTGCGGTGCCTGGGGCGGCGCTTGTTGCCGGTGCTTGGGCGTTGGGCTCTGTTGCCGGTGCTGGAGCGTGGGGCTTTGTTGCGTTGCTACGGCGTGGCTTGTTGCGGTGCTGCGGCGTGGGCTTGTTGCGGGCTGGGGCGTGGCTTATTGCGTGCTGTGGGTGGGCTTGGTTCGCGGTGCTGGGGCGGGGCTTGTTGCGGTGCGGGCGTGGCTTGTTGCGGTGCTGGGGGTGGCTTGTTGCGGTCTGGGCGGGGCTGTTGCGGTGCTGGGGAGTGGGCTTGTTGCGGTGCTGGGCGTTGGCTTGTGCGGTGCTGGGGAGGGGCTGTTGCCGGTCGGGCTTGTTGCGGTGCTGGGGGTGGGCTTGTTGCGGTGCTGGGGCGTGGGCTTGTTGCGTGGGTGCTTGGGGAGTGGGCTTGTTGCGGTGCTGGGGCGTGGGCTTGTTGCGGTGCTGGGGAGGGGCTTGTGCGGTGCTGGGGCGTGGGCTTGTTGCGGTGCTGCGGCCGTGGCTGTTCCGGTGCTTGCGGCGGGGCTTGTTGCGTGCGTGGGGCGTGGGCTTATTGCGGAGCTGTGGCGTGGGCTTGTTGCGCGTGCTGGCTGTGGGCTTGTTGCGGTGCGGGCTGGGCGTGGGCTTGTTGCGGTGGCTGGGAGTGGGCTTGTTGCGGTGCTGGGGCGGGGCTTGTTGCGGTGCTGGGGAGTGGCTTGTTGCGGTGCTCGGGCATGGGCTGTTGGCTGCTGGGGAGGGGCTTGTTGCGGTTGCGGGCTTGTTGCGGTGCTGGGGAGTGGCTTTTGCGGTGCTGGGCTGTGGGCTTGTTTGCGGTGGCTGGGCGTGGGCTTGTTGCGTGCTGGGGCGTGGGGCTTGTTGCGTGGCTGGGGCGGGCTTGTTGCGGTGCTGGGGCGGGCTTGTTGCGGCGCGGGCTTGTGCGGTGCTGGACGGGGCTTGATTGCGGCGCGGGCTTGTTGCGGCGTGGGCTTGTTGCGGTGCCTGCGGCGTGGGCTTGTTGCGGGGCTGGGGCGTGGGCTTATGCGGGCTGTGGCGTGGGCTTGTTGCGGTGCTTGGGGCGTGGGCTGTTGCGGTGCTGGTGGCGTGGCTTGTTGCGTGTTGCTGGGCTGTTGTGCGGGCTTGTGGCGTGCTGTTGGCTAGTGGGCTTGTTTCGTTGCTGTGGCGTGGGCTTGTTGCAGTGCTGTGGCGTGGGCTTGTTGCGGTCTGTAGCGTGGGCGTGTTGCGTGCAGGCTTGTTGCAGTGCTGCAGCGTGGGCTTGTTGCGTGCTTGATTAGCGTGGGCGTGTTTGCGGTGCAGGCTTGTTGCAGTGCGTGCAGCAGTGCGGCTTGTTGCGGTACTGGCTGGTTGCCCGGTACTGGGGCGGGGCTTGTTGCGTGCTGCGGCGTGGTCTTGTTGCGGTGCTGGCGGCGTGGATTGTATGCGGTTGCTGCGGCGTGGGGCTTGTTGCGGTGCTTGGGCGTGGGCTTTACTTGCGGTGCTGCGGCGTGGGCTTGTTGCGGTGCTGGGTCGCGTGGCTTGGTTGCGGTGCGGGCTTGTGCGGTGCTGGGGCGTGGGCTGTTGCGGTGCTGGGGCGTGGGCTTGTTGCGGTGCTGGGGTGTGGCTTGTGCGGTGCTGGGGCGTGGCTGTTAGCGGTGCTGGGGCGTGGGCTTGTTGCGGTAGCTGGGGCGTGGGCTTTGTTTCGGATGCTGCGGCGGGGCTTGTTGCGGTCGGGGCGGTGCGTGCAAGGCTGTTGCGGCGTGGCTTGTGGGCGTGCTTGCGGCGTGGGCTTGTGTTTGGCGGTGCTGCGGCGTGGGCTTATTGCCGGGTGCTGTCGCGGCGTGGGCTTGTTTGCGGTGCTGCGGCGGGGGCTTTGCGGTGGTGCGGCGGGCGTGTGTGCTGCGGTCGGGGGGCTTGTTGCGTTCTTGCGGCGGGGCTTAGTTGCCGGTTCGCGGCGGGGGCTTGTTGCAGTGAGGGCTTGTTCATCTTTAGGGAATTATCTTTTCCCCCACTAATCAGGTGTCTTGCTTGTTTTTCTAGCATTCAGTTTGTTTTTATCAGGGAGGGAGGGAGGGAGAGGTCTCTGCTGTGCTTCATTCAGAAAAAGAAGTGGGCAGTCGAGGTGTCCTTCCTTCCTCTCGTTTAGAAAAACCCTCGCAGCTTTTAGAAAAGAGTAGCTACGAAGTGTACAGCTCGCTAGGACAGTGGCTGACAGTGGTCCCAGACACTAAAATTACCTTCAGCTAGCGGTAGCTAGTTGGCTGACAGTGGTCCCAGACATTAAAATTACCTTCAGCTAGCGGTAGCTAGTTGGCTGACAGTGGAGGATGGAATCTCCTCTCTCTCTCTCTCTCTCTCTCTTATTCCAACTAGTTTACTGTGACTTCCACAGCAGCAGCAGCTACAGTAGAACAGAGCTTTACCTTTTTGTCTCTCAGACACCACATCCTTCCTACATCCTGCAAAACCACCTCTGCATGGGAGCTGCACAACTCTAAACACAGTAAGCTGTCTGTATGTGTGAGTGCTGCTGTGTTTGTATTTTTCACTCACATGTGAAGTCTGTCTCTGTTCGTCTCATCTCTTCTGTAATGTTGCTAAGGTACAACTTAGTTCTCACGCTCTGTGTTCCATGACATCACGAGCTACGGATAGTTTTTATAAAGTACGGTTTGATAGTCTTTGTAATTACTCTTCTGCAGACGTGTTAAGCTTTGAAGCTCTGTTCGCCTGCATTGGTTTTCGTTTTTGAAAGCTGTGATTTAATGTTTTATTTTATTAAATTGTAACATTAAGAAACTGCATGAAATCACTGACTATGTTCACGTAGGCCAATGGATTGTTCTAGTATATTACTGGTGCATGAAGGCTATGCTGCATCTGTGTGTGTGTGTGTGTGTGTGTGTGTGTGTGTGTTGCCACTGACTGACTCACTCTTTGGCGAAGCCAGTGGTGAGGTAATGAGGAATT
>NW_019942822.1:287305-289187 GCF_002910315.2 Salvelinus sp. IW2-2015
CCCTTCTACTGCGTCGTGCTGTGGGTGGAAGAGAGGGAGGTGGGAGAGAGGTAGGGGAAGTGAGGGAGGGGAGGAGGTGGGTGTGGAGAGTCTAAGAGGGAAGAGTACCTCCACTTTTGAACCCTGCCATTGAGAGGCAGAGGCCACTGAGGGGAGGGAGGAAGAGAGACTGGGACAGAGGAGGGGCACGTGAGGGGACGGAGGGAGGAAGAGGACTGGGACAGAGCGGGGGCACTGAGAGGAACGGAAGAAGACTAGGACACGAGGGGCACTGAGGGACGCGAGGGAGGAAGAGAGGACTGGGACAGAGGAGCGGGCATAGAGGGGAGGGAGGATGAGAGACTAGGAACCAGAGTGGTGGGGCAACTGAGGGAGGAAGAGGAACTGGGACAGAGAGGGGCACTGATGGGAGGGAGGAGAGGAGACTAGGACAAGGAATGGGCACTGAGGGGAGGGAGGACACGAGAGACTGGGAAGAGGAGGGGACAGAGGGGATGAGGAAGAGAGACGGACAGGAGGAGGGGCACTGGATGGGAGCGGAGGAACGAGAGACTAGGACAGAGGAGGGGACAGAGGGAGGGAGGAAGAGAGACTGGGACAGAGGGGCAACTGAGGGACGAGGAAAAAGAAAAACAAGAGACTTTGGGAAGAGGGGCAACTGAGGGGACGGAGGGAGGAGAGAGACGGACAGAGGAGGGGCAACTGAGGGAGGTGAGAAGAGAGAGACTGGGAACAGAAGGGCACTGAGGGGACGGAGAGAAGAGCATGACTGTGACAGAGGGCACTGAGTGGGACGGAGGGAAGAGAGACTTGGGACAAGGGGCACTGAGGGGACGGAGGGAGGAGGAGACTGGGACGAGAGGGGCAACTGATGGGGACGGAGGGAGGGAAGAGCAAGACGTGGGACAGAGGAGGGGCACTGAGGGAGGAGGGAGGAAAAGAAGACTGGGACAGAGGAGGGGCACTGACGGGACGGAGGGGACGAAGGAGAGACCGGACAGAGGGTGCACTGAGTGGGAACGGAGGAGAGGAAGAGAGACTGGGACAAGAGGGGCACTGAGGGGACGAGGTAGGAGGTGAGATGGGGGAAAAACCGAGGAGGGGACTGGGGGAGAGAGACAGAGGAGGGCGGACTGAGGGAGAAGAATCTCTCCGGGGAGAGGAGAGGAGGTGCAGGCTGGGCTTGGAGGAGAGGGGAGAGGAGGTGCAGGCTGGGCTTGGAGGAGAGAGGAGGTGCAGGCTGGGCTTGGGGGAGAGGAGGTGCAGGCTGGGCTTGGAGAAAGAGGAGGAGAGAACAGAGTAGGGAGGAGTGTTGCAACAGCTAGGCTAGGTGAGAGCAGATGGCTGTTCTCAGTGAGAGTCAGTGAGAGGTTGTCCTGTTACTGCTGTCAGGTCAGAGACGTGACCATGATCTGGCACAGGGCTCTAGGTGACGTCTACACCAGCACCACTGTCTAATTAAAGGACAAGTTTACCTTTTTTCAACCAAATCTGTATTTTTTAAAATGTAAATGGAATCGTTCTGCTGTATGGGGGCCGTGGACAAACATGAACTAAGGCTCCAAAAACACCTAAATACGTCACGTCCTTTACGAAACGGCAAAGTTCTCAGTATAGTGATTCAGGTGTTTACGTTGTGTTATTCAAAACTTTATCCACAATGTTATATTCCGTTTTGTGCTACTCGAGTGGTTTACCCTATCCAGCTGTTCCATTCTCTGTGTATCCTGCTGCTAGAATGGACGGAGAGGTATCGCTCGAGTCGTAACGAAACGGAGAGGTATCGCAACGGTATCGCTCGAGTCGTAACGAAACGGTATCGCTCGAGTCGTAACGAAACGGTATCGCTCGAGTCGTAACGAAACGGTATCGCTCGAGTCGT
>NW_019942822.1:289212-295074 GCF_002910315.2 Salvelinus sp. IW2-2015
CGGTATTCGCCTCGCAGTCAGTAACGAAACGGAGACAGGTGGTGGCTGCGGCCTTGGCTGAAGTGGCTCTGGCTGAGTGCGGCTGGGTGGCTTGGCTAGTGGTCGTGCTTGTGGTGCATGCGCCGGCTGCGTCCCTGGCTGCGTGGCTGGCTTGCTGCGCCGGTGGTCTTCCTGGTGCGTCTGTTGCTGGGTGTGCTTGTTGTTGTGCTGGTGTGCTTGGTGTGTGCCTGGCTAGGGCATGGCTTCGGTGGGTGGGTCTAAGTGGATCGTGATGATGGGATGCCCAGTCATACCAGCAGCCCCTTGCCCCACAATTGAGGCCCCCCATTGCCTAGTGTCTCCCAATAAATTGGTGTTTTTGGCCCCCTTCTTCTTGACTTGACCACACCTGAGCCCAGCCAAGCCCACCACCAGCCAGACCCAGCCCAGCACACCACCAAGCACACCCACTAGCCAAGCCTCACCCCATCCCACCCCAGCCAAGGCCCACCCCAGCAGGCCCCGCCCCCTTCCACCACCTCTCCGTTTCGTCTACGACCTCGAGCTCAGACCGTGTTTCGCTTACACTCGAGCGATTCATTACCGCAACGATTATAACGACTGCAGCAGCAGATCGAAAGCTATATAATAATATTATAAACCGTAATATACGATCTAGCGACTAATACTGCCAGCCCACCCCTAACCGTGTCGACGGACGCTCAGAGCATACCCTGACCGTTATAGCGCTGGGAACTATCATACACCCCAGTGAGTTACCATCCGCCGTTCGTAATACGTGAGCACCTATATCTGAGAGCACCAGTGATACCTCTCCGTCCATATGTTCTAAGAGCGAGATAAGATCTACATCAGACCCTATTAGTACCACACTGAAGGGTGTAGAACCACAAATGCGTGAACCCCAGGCATTAGACGGGACTATATACCATCCAGCCACTAGAAACGAGGTAAATATAAACATTGCATTGAAGCCCGAAAGTGTATATAGCGATAGTAAAACAACCAACGAGATAACCCAACACGTTGAAGTACAACCTGAATCGACATTATACATGAGCAAGCTTAGCCCGTTTATTTACCAGCGACAAAGGACGTGATGCGAGGAATTTTAAACGGTCGTTTTTGGCCGCAGTACCCTGGTAGTTCATACTTTGTATACCACCAACGTGGGCCCCCAAAGTACACCCCGATACTAAGACCCTTGACCCGAAATCAGAAACACCCCAATTGTCGCGAGTTTACATTTTAAAAAAGACAGATTAGCTGAGTATCCGAAAAATAAAGGATACCACTTGCTCTTATTTAACATAAGTTTGAACGACAAGGTTTGTAAACCGGACTGGCTGTAAGACCGTACACTAGATCCCTGCATGCCATACATCTAAGTGGGTCACTCTACGTGCAGACCCTGAGACAGCAAGTAAAGCTCAGACAAACTATATCCATCTATATACTCGTGACTGACTAGTACCTCACTCCCCGAGAAGAGCACATCTGCTCGCTACACACCCTATCTAAGACCTCCATACCACTGTGTACCGAAAATACACTACCTCCGCTACATACACTGTAATCTCTCTATCCATTCGCTGCTCTTTCTCTCAAGCCCAGCCTGCACCCTGCCTCAACCCCACCCTAAGTCCCAGCACATCACACCTGCCTCTCTACGCTCACTAAGCCCAGCGACACTGCTACCTTACCTCATCCCTCTCTCTCTACACCAACGTGGAGAGCCCACACTGCCCACCTCCTCTCCTCCCCCTCCAAGCCCAAGCCTGGCACCGCCACCCTTCGTCCTTCTCCGCCGTATCCAACAACCCAGACTACCACACCACCTACCGTGTCTCCTCTACCTCCAAGCCCTAACCCGTGCAAACCATCCCCTTCCCCTCCAAGTCGCACCAGACCTGTCATCCTCCACACTCATCCCGCTGCAGTAACCTCCATAAACAGTCTCACAGTCCTGCACCTCCTCTCACACAACCTCTGTCTGCGTCCAAGCCCAGCCTGCACCCCCTCTCCCCTCCAGCCCAGAGCACTGCCACTGCCATCTAACCCTCCTCTCTATCCAAACGACCAAGCCTTTGCCACCCCCGCTCCCCTCCCAAGCCCCAGCCTGCACCTTCCTCTCCCCCTCCCCTCCAAAGCCCAGGCCTGCACCCCCTCGTCACACACCCCTCCAAAGCCACAAAGCCTCGGCAACATCCTATCTACCCCTACCCCCGTCCACAAGGCCAGCCTGACACCTCCATCTCTCCTCCAAGTACCTCAATAGCACTGACGTGACCCCTCTCTCCCCTCATATCTTCATAGAACAACCTTGACTCATTGCACATCTACCCCTCTCCCTCTCGGCCTATAGGCCGAGCCTCGCACCCCCTCTCGCCATCCAAGCCCTAAAACCTGCAGCCTTCCTGCCCTAAATGCGTACCTTTAAAAGTAGAACCCTAAATGCCACATAGCTAACTCCTCTCCAGAACGAGAATATATATAAATTGCTAACAGACTAGACTCCAGTTAGAGACTTTTTCCCACATTTTGTGCAGAGGCGCGATCCGTGCGTATTCGAGAAAGATGTAGTAAAGAGAGTGAGTTTGCGATAAAAGGAAAACGAGGCGATATTGGCTATAAACTATGAGAGGAAGCAGGTTGGACCAAGTATTCAGACCCTTTGACCGTTGGTGCAAGCATACGCTGGCCAGCGGATGACCAGCCTGAGTCTTCTCCGGTGATGACCCGCCCTCAGACCTTCGACACCGGTATTTGGGGTGTTTTCCATTCTTCCCCTGCACGATCCCTCTCAAGCGTTGTCAGTTTCTGCCACCAGAGGGATATTCCGATAAGCGTGACATCTGCTAGGAGATGTTCCATTGGGTTCAAGTTCCGGGCGTCCTGGCGGGAGCGAGCACACGTGAGAGATGTCTACTCTCCTCACGATATACACAGTGAGTAACGATAACTTGACGATATACACAGTGAGTAACGATAACTATATACATAGTGAGTAACGATAACTATATACATAGTGAGTAACGATAACTATATACATAGTGAGTAACGATAACTATATACACAGTGAGTAACGATAACTATATACACAGTGGGTAACGATAACTATATACACAGTGAGTAACGATAACTATATACACAGTGAGTAACGATAACGATATACACAGTGAGTAACGATAACTTGACTATATACACAGTGAGTAACGATAACTTGACTATATACACAGTGAGTAACGATAACTATATACACAGTGAGTAACGATAACTTGACTATATACACAGTGAGTAACGATAACTATATATACAGTGAGTAATGATAACTTGACTATATACACAGGGTTGGTGCAGGGATAAGAGCGTCTGCTAAATGACTTAAATGTAAATGTAAATGTAAATTGAGGTAGATATGTACAGTACTCCTTGACTTTTTCCACATTTTGTTAGGTTACAACCTTATTCAAAAATGTATAAAATTGTTTGAAAAAAAAACAGAAATATAACATTGACAACTATTCAGACCCTTTACTTTGTTGAAGCATCTTTGGCAGCGATTACAGCCTTGAGTCTTCTTCGGTATGACGCTCAGACTTGGCACACCTGTATTTGGGGTGTTTCTCCCATTCTTCTCTGCAGATCCTCTCAAGCTCTGTCAGGTTTCTGCACAGATATTCTTAAGTCTCTCCAGAGATGTTCGATTGGGTTCAAGTCCGGGCTCTGGCTGGGCCACTCAAGGACATTCAGAGACTTGTCCCGAAGCCACTCCTGTGTTGTCTTGGCTGTGTGCTTCAGGTCATTGTCCAGTTGGAAGGTGAACCTTCACCCCAGTCTGAGGTCCTGAGCGCTCTGGAGCAGGTTTTCATCAAGGATCTCTTTGTATTTTGCTCCATTCATCTTTCCCTCGATCCTGACTAGTCTCCCAGCCCCTGCCGCTGAAAAACATCCCCAGAGCATGATACTGCCACGACCACGCTTCACCGTAGGGATGGTGGCAGGTTTCCTCCAGAAGGGACTCTTGGCATTCAAGCCAACGCATTTAATGTTGGTTTCATCAGACCAGAGAATCTTGTTTCTCATGGTCTGAGAGTCTTTAGGTGCCTTTTGGCGAACTCCAAGCGGACTGTCATGTGCCTTTTTACTGAGGAGTGGCTTCCGTCTGGCCACTCTACCATAAAGGCCTGATTGGTGGAGTGCTGCAGAGATGGTTGTCCTTCTGGAAGGTTCTCCCATCTCCACAAAGGAACTCTGTAGCTCAGTCAGTGACCATCAGGTTCTTGGTCACCTCCCTGACCAAGGCCCTTCTCCCCCGATTACTCAGTTGGCCGGGCGGCCAGCTCTAGGAAGAGTCTTGGTGGTTCCAAACTTCTTCCATTTAAGAATGATGGAGGCCACTGTGTTCTTGGATCTTCAATGCTGCAGACATTTTTTTGGTACCCTTCCCCAGATCTGTGCCTCGACACAATCCTTTCTCGGGAACTCTACGGACAATTCCTTTGACCTCATGGCTTGGTTTTTGCTCTGACATGCACTGTCAACTGTGGGACCTTTATATAGACAGGTGTGTGCCTTTCCAAATCATGTACAATCAATTGAATTTACCACAGGTGGATTAAGTTCAATCAAGTTTTAGAAACATCTCAAGGATGATCAAAGGAAACAACAGGATGCCCCTGAGCTCAATTTCGAGTCTCATAGCAAAAGGTCTGAATACTTACGTAAATAAGGTATTTCTGTTTTTAATACATTTGCTAAACACTTCTAAAGACCTGTTTTTTCTTTGTCATGATGGTGTATTGTGATGTCATGATGGGGTATTGTGTGTAGATTGATGAGGATTTATTTTTAAATGTAATTTATTTTAGATTAAGTCTAACATAACATGTTAGTCAAGGGGTCTGAATACTTTCCGAAGGTACTGTACATATAGGTAGATAATAAACAGTAGCAGCAGTATACTGTGGGTAGGGGTAAAGTGACCAGGCAACAGAAGAGGTAACATCAGTATACTGTAGGTAGGGGTAAAGGATAGATAATAGACAGTAACTGCAGTATGCTGTAGGTAGGGGTAAAGTGACCAGGTAACAGGGAAATAATAGACAGTAAACAGCAGTAACTGTAGGTAGGGTAAAGGATAGATAATAAACAGTAACAGCAGTATACTGTAGTAGGTTACAAGGATAGATAAAGACCAGTACAGCAGTAGATTGTAGGTAGCTGGTAAAGGATAGATAATAGACAGTAACAGCAGTATACTGTAGCGTAGGTAAAGGATAGATAATTAGACAGTAACAGCAGTATACTGTAGGTAGGTGTAAAGGATTAGATAATAGAAGTAACAGCAGATACGTGTAGGGGTAAAGGATAGATAATAGACAGTAACAGCAGTATATTGTAGTAGGGTAAAGGATGATAATAGACAGTACAGCAGTATACTAGTAGGGTAGGTGTAAAGAATAGATAATGAACAGTAACAGCAGTTATACTGTAGGTAGGGGTAAAGGATAGATAATAGACAGTAAACAGCCAGTATACTGTAGTAGGTGTAAACAAAAAAAAAAAAAAAAAAAAAAAAAAAAAAAAAAAAAAAAAAAAAAAAAAAAAAAAAAAAAAAAAAAAAAAAAAAAAAAAAAAAAAAATAAAAAAAAAAAAAAAAAATGGATAGATAATAGACAGTAACAGCAAGTATACTGTAGGTAGGGGTAAAGATAGATAATAGACAGTAACAGCAGTATATTGTAGGTAGGGGTAAAGGATAGATAATAGACAGTTAACAGCAGTATTACTGTAGTAGGGTAAAGGATAAGATAATAGACAGTAACAGCAAGTATCACTGTAGGTAGGAGGTAAAGGATA
>NW_019942822.1:295460-303075 GCF_002910315.2 Salvelinus sp. IW2-2015
TGCTGTGTGTCTGCCTGCGTGTGTGGGTGTGCTGTGTGTCTGCCTGCCTGTCGTTGAGTGTGCTGTGTGTCTGCCTGGGACAGAACGTGTGGGTGGCTGTGTGTTGCCTGCGTTGTGTTGTGCTGTGTGTCTGGCCTGGCTTTGGGTTGTGCTGTGTGTCTGCCTGCCGTTGGATGGTGCTGGTTGCTTGCCTTGCGTGTGGGTGTGCTGAGGGATTTGAAGGATCTGTAGTTTTTGGCAAGGTGGGAAGGCTGCTGCGATCTTTCTGTCGTTTTTTGAGCTGGCTGCCTGCACTTGCCCTGCTCTCTCTCTCCACTGTTCTCCTGGCTTGCCTTGCCCTGCTCTCTCTCTCCACTGTACTCCGGGGGGCTGCCCTCTCTCTCTCTCCACTGTCTCCTGGCCTGCCTTGCGCCTGCTCTCTCTCTCCACTATCTCCTGGGCTGCGCTGCCCTGCTCTCTCCTCCACTGTCCCTGGCTGCCTGCCCTGCTCTCTCTCTCACTGGTCTCCTGGCTGCCTGCCCTGCATCTCTCTCTCCACTGCTTCCCTGGCTGCCTTGCCTGCCCTCTCTCTCTCCACTGTCTCCTGGCTTAGCTTGCATGCCGCTGCATCTCTCTCTCCACGTCTCCTGCTGGCTGGCTGTCACCTGTTGGCTCTCATGCTCAATAGGCATGGCTTGCAACGAACCCTTCTCTCTCCCACTGTCTCCTGGCTTGGTGCCTGCCCTGTCTCTCTCTCCAACTGTCTCCTGCTTGCGCTGCCCTGCTCTCTCTCTCACTGTCTCCTGGCTGGCTGCCTGCCATCTCTCTCTCTCACTGTTCTCCTGGCTGGCTGCCTGCCCGCTCTATCTCCACTGTAACATCTGGCCTGGCTGCCTGCCCTGCTCCTCTCATGTCTGCTGCGCCCCCTCTCTCTCCACTGTCGGCCTATGCCCGTCTCTCTCTCCACTGTATGCTCTCCTGTGTTTGTCCCCTGGTCTCCGGCTGCTTGCCTGCTCTCTCTCTCCACTGTCTTCCGGCTGCCTGCTGCTCTTCCCTGCTCCTGGTGGCCCTGCCCTGCTCTTCTCTCCATCTCGGCTGGCCCTGTCTCTCTCCCTGTCGCTGCGGCGGCTGCCCTGTCTCTCTCTCTCTCCACTGCCCTGCTGGCTTCTCCATGTCTCCTGGCTGGCTGTAGGTTGGTGGGAACCCAGACAGTGATTTGTTTTCAAATTCTTTGTGGATCTGTGTAATCTGAGGGAAATATGTGTCTCTAATATTGGTCATACATTTGGTAAGAAGTGCAGCCTCAGTTTCCACCTCATTTTATGGGACAGTTGGCACATAGCTTTCCTGTCTCTTCTCTCTCTCGCTCTCTATCATCAATCACACAGTATAACCTCATGTGTCCATTCACAGCTTACTGATGCACACAGATCCTATTGTAGACTTCAGGGGCAGACGGTTTCAGCCTAAAACAACACCAGGATAGTTGACTTTGAAACAGCTAAGGGTGAATTAACCCCAAACCTGGGATGGAAGCACTGACAGGAGCACTGCCAGTGGTCAGTTATCAGGATAGTGGTTCATGTCTGTGGGGGAGAGAGGGAAGTAGCAGGAGACTCTGGCTGGCTGGATGAAGGGAGAGGGAGGAGGGGAGGAGGGAGTAGCTGGGTGCTGGGAGGGAGGTAGCTGGTGCTGGGAGAGGTAGCTGGGTGCTGAGAGGGAGGGTGAGGTAGCTGTGGTGGCAGGGAGGATGAGGGGTAGCTGGGTGAGGGAGGGATGGAGCTGGGGTCTGGGAGGGGAGGGGTGTGGGAGCGGGGGTGAGGGTGCGGGTGGGGGGAGGGGTACGTGGGAGGGAGGGAGGTAGCTGGAGCTGGGAGGGAGGGATGAGTGTAGGTGTGGGAGGAGGTATGCGGTAGTGGTGCTGGGAGGAGGGTAGTGCTTGGGTGGAGGAGGGAGAGGGCGAGATGGAGGTGCTGGTGTGGAGGAGGGGATGGAGGTAGGCGGTGGCGTGGGGTGGTGTGGGAGGGATGATGAGGTTAGCTGGGTGAGGTGGGGAGGTGAGGCTGAGTCTGGGAGGTGAGTGGTAGGGATGGAGGTAGCTGAGGTGGACGGGAGGGAGGGAGTGGCTGAAGTAGTGGGAGGGGGAGGGAGGAGGTGGCGAAATAGCTCTGGAGAGGGAGGGATGGAGAATGGTGGGGGAGGGAGGGAGTGAGGGATGGAGTGGGATGGGTGGAGGGAGGGAGAGGTGGAGATAGCTGGTTGGGTGAGGAGGGCTGGCGATGGAGGTAGTGTTGGGAGGGCGGCGGGGGCTGGGAGGGAGGGTTGAGAGCTGGGGTGGGAGGGGATGGAGGTAGCTGGGTGGGGAGGAGGTACTGGGAGGGTGAGGGAGGATGTGGCTGGGGGGAGGGAGGTAAGCTGGGTGGAGGGGAGGGATGGAGGTGCTGAGTGGGGGGAGGTGATGGAGGTAGCTGAGTGGCGAGGGTATGGGAGAGTGCTGAGAGGCTGGGAGGTGGAGGAGGTATCTGGGTAGCGGTGAGGTGTGGGTGGGAGGGAGAGGAGGTAGCTGGTGTGGGTAGGGAGGGGAGGTGCTGGGTGGAGTGGATGGGAGGAGGGATGGAGGTAGCTGGGGATGGGAGGGATGCCGAGGTAGGTGGGGAGGGATGGATGGTAGCAGTGGGAGGGAGGAGGGATGCTGGGTAGGATGGGAGGTGGGGAGTAGGATGGAGGTAGCCTGGAGGGATGGAGGTGTGGGTTGGAGGATGGATGGAGGTAGCTGGTGGGAGGGATGGGATGGGGGGTATAGCTGGGCTGTGGAGGGAGGGATTGGAGGTAGCTGGGCTGGGTAGGGAGGGATGGAGGTACTAGCTGGGTGCTGAGTGGGAGGGATGGATGGAGGTAGCCTGAGTGGTGGGTGGGAGCGGAGGTAAGGTAGCTGAGTGGGAGGGAGGGATGGAGGTAGCTGGTGGGAGGGAGGGATGGATGGTAGCTGGGTGGGTGGAGGGGGATGGAGGTAGTCTGAGGGTGGGAGGAGGGAGGATGGATGAGGTAGCTTGAGGTGTGGAGGGAGGGAGGGAGGTATGAGAGTGGGTGGGGAGGGAGATGTGGAGGTAGCTGGTGGAGTTGGGAGGGATGGGAGTAGCTGGCGTGCTGGGGGAGGGAGGGATGGAGGTAGCTGGGTGCTGGGAGGGGGAGCGGAATGGAGGTAGCTGCGGTGTTGGAGGGAGGGGGGGAGGTAGCGTGGTGGTGGAGGGAGGGAAGGGAGGGGAGTTGAGGAGGTAGCTGGTGGGTGAGATGTGATGAGGTAGCAGGGAGGAGGATGGATGAGGTAGCTTGGGTGGAGGGCTGGATGGTGTATTGGGAGGGATGGATGGATATCTGGGTTTGCGATGGAGTGTGAGGAGGGAGGGATTGGAGGTTAGGCTGGGTGGAGGAGGAGGAGGTAGCTGCTGGGGAGGATGAGAGCTGGGGTGCTGGTGCGGAGGGAGATGGAGGTAGCGTGGTGGTGGGAGGGAGGGATGGATGGGTAGCTGGTCTGGGAAGGAGGAGGGGGAGGTTATGCTGGGTGGTGGGAGGGAAGGGATGAGAGTAGCTGGTCTGTGGATGGGAGGGTATGGATGGAGCTAGGGCTAGGTGGAGGTGCGGGGGTGGGAGGGAGGAAGGGAGGATGGAAGGTAGCTGGGTGGGCTTGGGAGGAGGGGAGGTGAGGTAGCTGGGTGTGAGGAGGGAGAGATGGAGGTAGCTGGGTGTGGAGGAGAGGAGTGGAGGTAGCTGGGTGGGGGAGGGGAGATGGAGGTAGCTCGGCGAGGCAGGGAGGGAGGAGAGGACTGGGCATTGCTCAACATGATAGGTGGTTCAGATTGAGATGGATGGGTTCAATTTGTTGCAGTAATGGAGCACGGTGTTTACTGTCTACAAATGTTGGTTTGCTACCTGCCTGGACCACATGCACTGAGGCCAATATTAACTACCTTTGTGATTGATTTATTGGGGAAATATTGGGTGCACCGAGTACAATCCAGGGGATAACACATTAAAGTGAACATCACTTGTTTCCAATGTGTTCCCTGATGGAATACACACCACTCAGACCAGACACAGGAAAGCAACAGCAGTCCGACACAGTACAAAACAGCATCATTAGAATTAACAAGTAAAAAAGGAGAGAGGAGAGATGTCAACTTGTCCTAGAGATCCTAATCTCATCAGTTGTCCTCCTGGACTCTGAAAACATCTATATCGTTATCAGGAATACTGTAGCAGCTAAGATGGCCTCGTGGCCAGACCTCTGCCTGCAGCGGTACGATGGAGCAGAGGCATAAATGCTTGTCAGTGACGCTAAGTGCCATGTGTTTTAACTAGCGATATTTGGGGAAATATTCCTGTAACATTTGGTGAATGTTTTTTTTGTTGAGATGTGACTCCGGCTGGTCTCAGTAGCTGGCTTGTAGCTGTTCATATGTGAGTGTGGAGCCCCAGGAAGCGTGGTCCTCCTCCCGATCTGTCCACGTTCACTAGTTAGCTCCTCAGGCCTCTCTGTCTCAATGTGCGTCTGCTCCTCAATCTGCTGAGGTCAGGGGTCACCTGAAACCGATCTGCTGAGCCTATTCCCGACACACCACAACACAGAACAGAGTAGTGTGTCAAGGAGTCATCCATCTGTACACTTCACTACAATGTTTATGAATTGGATCACTTTCCGTGTGTGCTGGTGTTTTGTAACTCAGATAATTTTTCCTGTGTGTGTGTGTGAGTGAGAGAGAGAGATTGTGAGAGAGCTGAGCTCCTTAAATCTGCAGAGCTAGGTTATTGGGGATGGCAAAAGGGTAATACTGAGAGGTGTGTATTGGGTTCTGACATGAAGGGGGGGGGGGGGGGGGTGTACAGTGAAGAGAAGTGTGTGATGTGTGTTAGTGTAGTGTTTTTGTGTTGCTACATGACAAGAGGGGTGACTACGAGGTAAGAGACGAGAGGTGTGTGTTGGTTCGCCCAGGCAAGGAAACGAGGGAGCGTGAGAGAGAGAGGCCATCCTGCTCTGATCCTTCATTTGCAGCAACCATTTGTGCGATTTGGCTAGGCACACGGTGGGGGGTCGCTTACAGAGAGATGGCTCCGGTTGTTGAGGTGAGCTCTCGTGTTTTTCTCTTGGTGACAAGCCTAGTTGCCATGGAGCTGGGCCTCCATTGGTGGAGGCCTCGCGCAATCGCTACGGGCAAGCAACAGTTCTGTTTCATTCATGAATTAAAAAAAAAAAAAAATGTTCATCTCCCCGTCCCCCTGCCCATGTCTCTCCCCTGCGCTCTCCCCCCCATATCTCTCCCCCCTTGCTCCCCCTGCCATGTCTCTCCCCTCCCCCTCGATTGTCTCTCCCCTGCGTCCCCCTTCCCAAAACTGAGAAGAACGCAGAAGAAATGACGTAGTCTATGTAAGCGGAACGGACCACAATTTCCGGTGTTTCTTTTGACATTATTTTTCTTTGAATGTGTAGCCTCACCAATGCATCCAGCACACTTCTGAAGAAGCGCAACCACGGTACACTGATTCAGTACCATAGAGTTCCGTTCCTAGTGGTGACACATTGTGCATCCCACACCGGAGCCCCCACAAAACCCACTGCGTGTTGTAATGTTAAGACTTGTGGACAATGAGGTGAATGCAGCATGCTTAGCCCTCCCTGTCGGCTAGCAGATCAACAGTCATCTGTACATACTAGTGTCAGGTAACAGACATTGTTAGAGGACTTGTCCTGACTCCTGACACTCCTATTCATATATAGCCACTTGTTTCATTGCAGTGTCCTAGATGAATGTTTCTGACAAGTGTGGCTGGCAACAAGTTGAGGTAGTCATCCTTCTTATAATTTAACTTTTTGTTGTTTTTTTTTTAAATCGCCATGATGAGCAGAAAGTCAGGGAGTTTTCTTTATTTTGTTCTCTTGATAGTCCGCGCTAGTGAAGATGACTTGGCGAACAGGTTCCCCTTTCCCCTCTCTTCTCTCCATCATACCGGTATCCTCATTCTCCCCGCCCCACATTTCCAGCACTCCATCCACTAATATGATAGAAAGGAATCCCTCTCTCTCTCTCTCTGCTCTCTCTCTCTGCTCTCTCTCTCTCTCTCTCTCATTCAATTCATTCAATTCAAGGGGCTTTATTGGCATGGGAAATGTGTTAACGATTGCCAAAGCAAGTAGGTAATAATACACAAAAGTGAAATAAACAATACAAATGAACAGTAAACCATTACAACATACAGAAGTTTCAAAACAAGCAAAGACATTACAAATGTCATATTATATATATACAGTGTCCTGTAACAATTACAAATGTTAAAGCACACAAGTTAAAATAAACTAAGCATAAAATATGGGTTGTATTTACATGGTGTTTGTTCTTCACTGGTGCCCTTTCCTGCTCTATGGGCAACAGTTCACAAATTTGCTGCCTGTGATTGCCAACTGTCGGATTCACCAGCCTCTTAGATATGGAGTTTATCACCAAATATTGAATTTGTTTTCAAATTCTTTGTAGGATCTGCTGTAATCCTGAGGGAAATATTAGTCTCTCAGATACTGGTCATACATTGCAGGCAGGAGCGTCTAGAGAATAGCAGGCTCAGGTTTCCACGCTCATTTTGTGGCAGTGAGCATCATAGCCTGTCTTCTCCTGAGACATGATCTGCCGTACGGCGGACCTTTCTCAATTAGCAAGGCTATTGCTCACTGAGTCTGTACATAGTCAAAGGCTTTCCTAAGTTGGGTCAGTCACAGGATCGAGTTTCTTGCCACTGTGCGTACTCTCGTTTAGGGCCAAAATAGCATTTCTAGTTTGTCTGTTTTTTGTTAATTCTTCCAAGTGTGTCAAGTAATCTTATCTTTTGTTTTCTCTGATTTGGTTGGGTCTAATCCTTGTCGCTGTTGTCCTGGGGCTCTGGGGGTGCATGGTTGCTTGTGACAGGTAGCCCTAGGACCAGCTTGCCTGGGGACTCGTCTCCAGGTTCCATTCTCTCTGTAAGGTGATGCCTTTGGTTATGGAAGTTGGGAATCGCTTCCTTTTAGGTGGTTCGATAGAATTTAACGGCTCTTTCGGTGATTTTTGATAATGGTGTGCACCGCGTTATCGGCCTAATTTCGCTCGCATTGCATTATTTGGTTCTACGTTGACACGAGGATAATTTTTGTCTGAATTCTGCATGCAGAGTCTTCAATTGGTTGTTTGTCCCATTTTGTGAAATCTGGTGGGATGAGCGGACCCAGACCTCACAACATACAAGGCAGAGCTCCTATGACAGATTCAAGGGTATTTTTAGACCAGATCCTAATTAGGATATGTTGAAATTTATGTTCTTTTGATGGCATAGAAGGTCCCTGTTTGCCTTTCTTCTCAGACGTTCACAGCTCTGTCGCGAAAGCTAACCTGTGGTGCCTGATGTTTTAGTCCGAGGTTATGTGTATAGTTTTGTTGCTGCTCTAGGCAACGGTCTGGTCTAGATAGGCATTTTCGGTCCTGGCGACTGACCTTTTTTGGAACACCATTATTTTTGTCTTACTGAGATTACTGTCAGGCCAGGTCTGACAGAATCTGTGCAGAAGTCTAGGTGCTGTGGTCCCTCCTTGGTTTGGTGACAGAAGATCTCTCTC
>NW_019942823.1:0-1809 GCF_002910315.2 Salvelinus sp. IW2-2015
GTTCAACATTTGATGGGCGACTGTTGTTTTTCCAATTCCAGGTTTTCCAACCAGGAGGATTTTTTTCTCATGTGTTTTTAGCAGGTCAGCTGGGGATGTTTCCTGTTTGGCCATGGGGATGAAGCTCTTTAGCTTTTTAGGGCGAACTTTCTTGCATCTTTTATTCTTCATTTTAATTTTAGAGTCAGATGAATCCACATGTGTATCTAACACAAGAGMGGTGTAAGAGAAAGTCCCCTCATTTCTACATCTCTCTGGTGGGAGACTACAGCTTTGTTTCCATGCACCCTCTGTGATCCTCCGTGCTTCTGTAATCCTCCGTGCTTCACATTTCAGCTGTGTCTGATATCGGTGACAGGGTTTTGAACCTAAATAAGGGTATTAAGGGAAGAGAGAGTAAATGCACTGTGCCAACAAATAAAAGCCAATCTAAAGGACGAGAGAAAATCAGGATAGAAAGCTACAAGGATACACTGGTAGATCTTCATAGATTGAAGGTGATCTTTTGGGGATAAATGGTCATCAAAAACAAGAAGGACCGAGGGGCAGTAAAAACAAAGTTAAAATGCCTTTATTATGATGGGCATGTTCAATAGAACAATATCTATAAAYACTCTGACACGTTTCAGCATAGCCTTCATCAAGGAGGACAATAACACAAATCTCTATTGAACATGCCATCATAATAAAGGTTTTTTACTTCATGAAAAGGACATTGGTCGTCCTTGTTTTTGATGAACAATCTAAAAAGGTACATTAACCCCCTTCAATGTGCACTTAAAATAGCTTCCCCAGCAGCATGGAACCAAATGAATAGTGCCAAAAGTACAAACCCTGTTCACTGAGTCGCACAGTAAGCTAAATTAACCAGACCTAAAATAATATTTGAAAGACAAATTTCAACATGTCTGCTATTTTCAGCCCAGCCAATTGTATACTACAGTTGAAGTCGGAAGTTTACATACACTTAGGTTGGAGTCATTAAAACTCGTTTTTCAACCACTCCACAAATTTCTTGTTAACAAACTATATTTTTGGCAAGTCGGTTAGGACATCTACTTTGTGCATGACGCAAGTCATGTTTCCTAAAATTGTTTACAGACATATTATTTCACTTATAATTAATTGTATCACAATTCCAGTGGGTCAGAAGTTTACATACACTAAGTTGACTGTGTGTAACGGGTGTCTGGATCTTCCTCCTCCTCGGACGAGGAGAGGAGAGAAGGATCGGAGGACCAAAAATGCAGCGGGTTGTGAATACATAATGCTTTATTTACAGATGAAGACGAAACACGAAGAACACTTGAAATGATTACAAAATAACAAAACGAAAATGTAGACAGACCTGAACTCTGAGAACTTACATGAAACACAAAGAACGCATGAACAGGTACAGACTACAACAAAACGAACGAACAAACAAACAAACCGAAACAGTCCCGTGTGGTGCGCAGACACACACACGGAAGACAATCACCCACAAACAAACACTGTGAACAGCCAACCTATATATGATTCTCAATCAGAGGAAAAGTCAAACACCTGATTGAGAACCATATAAGGCTAATTACCAACCACCTAAACATAGAAACACAAAACATAGAATGCCCACCCCAACTCACGCCCTGACCAACTAAACACATACAAAAATAACATAAAACAGGTCAGGAACGTGACACTGTGCCTTTAAACAGCTTGGAAATTTTCAGAATATGATGACATGGCTTTAGAAGCTTCTGATAGGCTAATTGACATCATTTGAGTCAATTGGAGGTGTACCTGTGAATGTATTTCAAGGCCTACCTT
>NW_019942823.1:2674-10731 GCF_002910315.2 Salvelinus sp. IW2-2015
CCAGGCCTTCACCTCAACTGGTTTCTTCTCTGGTTGGAGTTTCAGCACTTCTAGGAGGAGGGAGGCCTTTCTCTCTGAGAGGTCTATGACCAGACTGCAGGAGGCTGACTGGTAAACTGGCTGTAATGCTGGAAGGACACTCCTGCCTGTTGAGTCTCATAGTCCTTCACATGTGAGTACAGATCCAGCAGGAAATCACATTTCTGGTTGTGATATACTTCAGACAGTGACAACACTTTCTCTACAGTTGTTTGTATGGTTTCTCTCATGAGAGGCTGCTTGAAGACACAGATTCAGTAGGAATGTCTTCTCTCTCTTTTCCTCTTCAGGGGATCTTCTCTGATCCTGTGTGGAGTAAAACTGCAAGAACAGTTTAACAACGAATATATTAAATGTGAGAGATATGATATGTATTTCTGGGTCACTTATGTGGTAAAATACAATGACTATCTTTCTAAACTCATCATCACTTCAATTGTTCCTTAAAATCATACCACAAAGTAGAGACTATCTTTTAAACATAGGTTCATGGTTTAGTATAAGTTACTGCAAGAAGCTACAAACTTCTCTCTAAAGGAAAATACAGGGACAGACAACTACAATCCCTGAACTGTACTGATCAACTCACCAGCTGTGAGATGTAGGACAGACACTGAAGGAAACTCCTCACTTCACTCTCTTCATCTGACCAGTCCTTCAGCTCTACTGGTTTCTTCTCTGGTTGGATTTCAGCACTTCTAGGAGGAGGGAGGCCTTTCTCTCTGAGAGCTCTATGACCAGACTGAGGAGCTGACTGGTAAAGCGGGTTCAATGATGGAAGGACACTCCTGGCTGTTTGATTCCTATTGTACTTCACATGAGAGTACAGATCCAGCAGGATGTCGTATCTCTCAGTTTGATACACAGAGAACAGTGACAGCAGTGTGTTCACAGTTCTCTGGACCGTTTCTCTGTGATCTAGTGCTGCTTGTAGACACAAATCTAGTAGACTGCTTTCTTCTTCTGTCTGCAGTCTTCAGGGATCTTCTCTGATTCTTGTAGAGGGTAAACCTGTGACCCATAAAACACAAGAATGTCTATTTCAGATAGAAGCAGGGGAATGTGACTGCTGCCTCTTTTACAGACTGAATACTGTTGTCATGTGTCCATCTTGTTGTGTTGTTGTAATGTCTTGTTTGTCCGTCTTAGCCTTTTGATAGTTGTCATTGGAAATAAGAACAATACGTTCTCAATTGACTTAAATAAATTAATAGTCACAAAGACATTGAGAAATATACATGGCTGTGGAAACACTCACCTGAGCTTGTTGATATTTGGTAGACACTTTAAAATGGTTTTGCTGAGAGCTTCACTGAGAACAGTTTCTGATCCCAGTGTAGACAGAGACAACCCTCTCTAGACTCTGCTTCATCACTTCTTCTCTCTCTCTTAAACACTCGTCTTTCACCCTGGACTGGAAGGTGCAACTCATTTCCACAGAGACCAAGTAAAGTGGTGAAGTCCATCTCTGCTCACTTCTCAGCAAAGTTGTCCAGAGTTGACACAGCATTGAGGGGTCAGATGAATCGACTTTAAATAATAGATTATAAATTAGATTATACTAATTATTTAAAAGTAGCATGACACAGAAGTGTTTATAACTCAGCATCTGAAGGGAAGAGAATATAGATATATTTTTAAAGATGGGTTGCTTCATCCCCAATTCTTTTCTTTTGGCTGATTAATTGAAATAAACTGGGAATTAGAAACACAAATATTACCCAAGATGTCTGACGTTCTTCAGAGAGCCCAGTATCAGCCTTACTCCTTGGTCTGACACAGTGCAGCCTTCGTCCAAGCCAACTCTCTCTGCAGACTGACTGGTCACATAAGAGACTGCACAGCACTGGTGAGGATCAAGATGTTCTCCACTCAGGTCTAGATGATAGTCCAGTTTGTCCAGGAGAAGCTGACAGGCATCAGTAGACTGATTATCATACAAGCACACACAAAAAAAGAAGATCTATCTCAAACTCAGGAGCACCACCTTCTGCAGATCTTGGTTTGTTTGAGATGGAAGAAATGTGTTCACCACTTCTTGAAGAACCATTCTGACGTCTCTTGATCTGTTGACTGGAACTAGACGTTTACCAATCTAATTTTCCTTCTCACAGAAGCCCACACAGGAAAGGAATCAAGTGTTTGTGTGGTTTCCATTCTTCAGTCTGGCACTTCTCTAGAACCTCTCTGATTTTGTCTGGATTCTGTAAGAGCCAAAGGGCACCAAAGAACTCCTGCATTGTGTAGTGGAGAAATGCAGAGTAGGTCTGACGCTGTGGGTGCAACCTTAACCATAAGTGCCCCCAAGAAGCAAAATGGACACTGCTTTCTTCACAACTCAGTGGTGTCAAGTTCATGTTTTTTTCATTTGTCGCATCAAAAGCAATTTCTGCCAAAGACAATATTTTCTCTTGTTTTCTTTAAGACACTTGTCGTATCCTTAAATCGTTTGGCACTGTGTTTTTGGATGCAGTGACGGAGGATGTTGCTGTACATTTCAGTTATAGTGCATGTCTGTTTAGGAGCCTCTGAGGTAGGGAAATACATGCAGGCAACCACCATCAGTGCGTACATTGGACATGGCACAGACTGAACAACTCTAGGTTGTTTAACACACTGCTCAAGGAGTCAGGCTCAGCACTCAGCATCTGTGTTAAGTAAGCCCTGATGGATTCATCACTGAACCCTTTCCTCCACTCTGAACCAGTCTGGGCCAGTCTGTCAGGAAGTCTTCAGATTGATCTGGTCTGCATGTGGTCACAATCTTTGCATCAGGGAGGAGTTTCTCCACAAGGTTCTTTACTACCGATAGATAGGAGAGGTCTGTGATTCCATCAAATATGATGACAACGTTTCAGAGTTCTTCTTAATATCTGTAACACTTCTTCTTTGCTTTCTTTTGGCTCACTGTATCATGTTAAAGAGAAGGTCCTCCAGGTCATTGGTTTCTGTGTGAAATGTCTCTCACGTCAAAATAAAACATGTATCTAGTTCTCTGTGATCTTCTCTGCCCAGAGGTTCAACATTGATGGCGACTGTTGTTTTTCCAATTCCAGGTTTCCAACCAGGAGGATTTTTTTCTCATGTGTTTTTAGCAGGTCAGCGGGATGTTTCGTTTGGCCATGGGATGAAGCTCTTTAGCTTTTAGGGCGAACTTTCTGCATCTTTTATTCTTCATTTTAATTTTAGAGTCAGATGAATCCACATGTGTATCTAACACAAGGGGTGTAAGAGAAAGTCCCTCATTTCTACATCTCTCTGGTGGAGACTACAACTTTGTTTCCATGCACCCTCTGTGATCCTCCGTGCTTCTGTAATCCTCCGTGCTTCACATTTCAGCTGTGTCTGATATCTGTGACAGGGTTTGAACCTAAAATAGGTATTAAGGGAAAGAAGAGTAAATGCACTGTGCCAAACAAATAAGCCAATATAAAGAGAGAGAAATCAGGATAGAAGCTACAAGGATACACTGGTAGATCTTCATAGATTGAAGGGATCTTTTGGGATAAATGGTCATCAAAAACAAGAAGACCAGGGCACTAAAAACAAAGTTAAAATGCCTTTATTATGATGGCATGTTCAATAGAACAATATCTTAAAGACTCTGACACGTTTCAGCATAGCCTTCATCAAGGAGGACAATAACACAATCTCTATGAACATGCCATCATAATAAAGGTTTTTACTTCATGAAAAGGACATTGGTCGTCCTTGTTTGATGAACAATCTAAAAAGGTACATTAACCCCCTTCAATGTGCACTTAAATAGCTTCCCCAGCAGCATGGAACCAAATGAATAGTGCCAAAAGTACAAACCCTGTTCACTGAGTGCACAGTAAGCTAAATTAACCAGACCTAAAATAATATTTGAAAGACAAATTTCAACATGTCTGCTATTTTCAGCCCAGCAATTGTATACTTACAGTTGAAGTCGGAAGTTTACATACACTTAGGTTGAGTCATTAAAACTCGTTTTTCAACCACTCCACAAATTTCTTTAACAACTATATTTTTGGCAAGTCGGTTAGACATCTACTGTGCATGACGCAAGTCATGTTTCCTAAAATTGTTACAGACAGATTATTTCATTTATAATTAATTGTATCACAATGCCAGTGGGTCAGAAGTTTACATACACTAAGCTTGACTGTGCCTTTAAACAGCTTGGACATTTTCAGAATATGATGACATGACTTTAGAAGCTTCTGATAGGCTAATTGACATCATTTGAGTCAATTGAGGTGTACCTGTGAATGTATTTCAAGGCCTACCTTCAAACATCATTGCTGATATCATGGGAAAATCTAAAGAAATCAGCCAAAGACCTCAGAAAAGGAATTGTAGACCTCTACAAAGTCTGCTTCACCTTGGGAGCAATTTCCAAACGTCTGAAGGTACCACGTTCATCTGTACAAACAACAGTACGCAAGTATAAACACCATGGGACCACGCAGCCGTCATACCGCTCAGGAAGGAGACGCATTCTGTCTCCTAGAGATTAACAAACTTTGTCGCGGAAAAGTGCAAATCAATCCCAGAACAACATCAAAGGACCTTGTGAAGATGCTGGAGGAAACAGGTACAAAAGTATCTATATCCACAGTAAAATGAGTCCTATATCGACGTAACCTGAAAGGCCGCTCAGCAAGGAAGAAGCCACTGCTCCAAAAAGCGCCATAAAAAGCCAGACTACGGTTTGCAACTGCATATGGGGATAAAGATCAAACTTTTTGGAGAAATGTCCTCTGGTCTGARTAAACAAAAATAGAACTGTTTGACCATAATGACCATCGTTATGTTTGGAGGAAAAATAGGGAGGCTTGCAAGCCGAAAAACACCATCCCAACCGTGAAGCACGGGTGTGGCAGCGTCATGTTATGGGGGTGCTTTGCTGCAGGAGGGACTGGTGCACATCACAAAATAGATGGCTTCATGAGGAAGGACAATTATGTGGATATATTGAAGCAACATCTCAAGGCATCAGTCAGGAAGTTAAACCTTGGTCACAAATGGGTCTTCCAAATGGACAATGACCCCAAGCATACTTCCAAAGTTGTGGTAATATGGCTTAAGGGCAACAAAGTCAAGGTATTGGAGCGGCCATCACAAAGCCCTGACCTCAATCCTATAGAACATTTGTGGGCAGAACTGAAAACCTGTGTGCGAGCAAGGAGGCCTACAAACCTGACTCAGTTACACCAGCTCTGTCAGGAGGAATGGGCCAAAATTCATCCAACTTATTGTGGGAAGGTTGTGGAATGCTACCCAAAACGTTTGACCCAAGTTAAACAATTTAAAGGCAATGCTACCAAATACTAATTCAGTGTATGTAAACTTCTGACCCACTGGGAACGTGATGAAAGAAATAAAAGCTGAAATAAATCATTCTCTCTACTATTATTCTGACATTTCACATTCTTAAAATAAAGTGGTGATCCTAACTGACCTAAGACAGGGAATTTTTACTTGGATTAAATGTCAGGAATTGTGAAAAACTGAGTTTAAATGTATTTGTCTAAGGTGTATGTAATCCTCCGACTTCAACTGTATATAGTGTATACTAATAGGATACTATACAATCACTTACCAACAAGGTAGTCTGTCATCTCTGGGTCTTCCTCGAAGGGAAAGCAGCTGATCCATTGCTGTAAGTCAGCGTCGCCTAAGGTCCTCTTCCTTGTGATGTCGAGAATCATCAGTAAACTCGTAGCATGCAGCCTCTCCTTTGGCTGAGACCCAGTCCAGAATTCTTCTGTTTGGTCAAAACAGTCAACTTCAGCCTGAATTTTACTGACTTCCTCCTCGTGAAGAACCTTACGCTGGAACAGGTTTCCACAATGAGGGGCAGATTCTGGAGCCTTCCAACGAGACGTAACCTTCCATTTGTAATGTACTCTAAAGCAGATTGTCTTGTAGAAGCCATGTCTCAGGTTGTTTCTGCAGCATCACGGTATGTTTCAACACGTAGGATCTCTGGAAAAAGACAGTACATAGTCAGTCAGTAGTAGAACAGTCAAGTAATGATTAGGTTTATTATTAATTTAACCTTTTATCCCATGTAAAAAACATACACCAACTACATGTGACTGTATCTATGACAATGGAGTAAAACAAGAGTATATTTGGGGTTCTGATGGGGTCAGATCAAAGATGGATGACAGTTGAACTGATTCAGTTAAGTTAACTGCACTATGGTTACCTGAACGTTGTTGGACATGATCTCTTCCATGCATATCAGTAACAGTACTTCTCCTTGAGTAGGATATTAAAATACTACTCATATTACAATATGATATATCTAGCAATTCATTTTCAGAAAATAACTGATCTGTGGGTCAGTGCAGGATAATTAGTGGAGGATAATTAGTGGAGGTAATCAGTGGAGGATATCAGGGAGGATAATCAGTGGAGGATAATGGGAGGATAATCAGCAGAGGATAATCAGTGTGGAGGATAATCAGTGGAGGAAATCAGTGGAGGAATCAGTGGAGGACAATCAGTGGAGGATAATCAGGTGGAGGATTATCAGTGGAGGATAATTAGTGGAGGATAATCAGTGGGGGACAATTAGTGGAGGATAATCAAGTGGAGGATAATTCAGTGGAGGATAATAGTGGAGGACAGTGGTGAGGTGGAGGAAATAGTGGAGGATAATTAGTGGAGGATAATTAGTGGAGGATAATCAGTGGAGGACATTAGTTGAGGGAATCTAGTGGCAGGATAATCTAGTGGAGGATAATCAGTGGAGGATAATCAGTGGAGGATAATCATTGTGGAGATAATCAGTGGAGGATATCAGTGGAGGATAATCAGTGGAGAAAGAATAATCAGTGGAGGATAATCAGTGCGAGGATATCAGTGGAGGATAATCAGTGGAGGAATAATTAGTGGAGGATAATAGTGAGGATATCAGTGGAGGATAATCAGTGGAGGATAATCAGTGGAGGATAATCAGTGGAGGATAATTAGTGGAGACAATTATGTGGAGGATAATTAGTGGAGGATAATCAGTGGAGGATCATTAGTGGAGGATAATTAGTGGAGATAATCAGTGGAGGACAATTAGTGGAGGATAATTAGTGGAGGACAATTAGTGGAGGATAATTAGTGGAGGACAATTAGTGGAGGATAATTAGTGGAGGACAATTAGTGGAGGATAATCAGTGGAGGAATCAGTGGAGGATAATCAGTGGAGGATAATCAGTGGATAAGATACATCTTATTCATACATAGCTGAATAGCTAGCTGATCAGGTTGAACATGGGATGAAGACAACCATCTAGCCTGCTAGCTAACGTTAGCATATAAGATACATCTCAATCATATATAGCTGACATAGCTAGCTGGTCAGGTTGAAGATGGTTGAAAACAACCATCAGCCTGCTAGCTAAGTTAGCATATAAGATACATCTCAATCATATATAGCTGACATAGCTAGCTGTTCAGGTTTGAAGACTGTAAACTCTCCTTCCAGACTCACATTAAAACTTCTTGCCACTAGGGGGGTGCCATTTCGACATAGTCCAGATTCGTCTCCAAATTAAACTGCCTCGTACTCAATTCTTGCTCGTACAATGCATATTATATTACTATTGGATAGAAAACACTCTCTAGTTTCTAAAACCGTTTGAATTATGTCTGTGGGTGAAACAGAACTCGACTTAGAGCGATTTTTCCTATGTGTATGTCAGAATTCAGAATTGTACTGGCTGTTCTGAGATCTGTGGATTAATTTGCCTGTCCTCTATTGGTTGAGATGCACTGCATACGCCTTCCCCTGGGTGTCAGCGAATAGGGAGACTTGAAATGGAGTCTCTGTGTAATTCCCAAAGTTTATAAATTGATTGAATCACGGTGGCCATTCTTTTGGATCTGCGCTCCGGGCGCGAAGAGGAGCTTTGCATATTGTTGTGGAACTGCTCTGTTTAGCTCCTTAGATAATTCCGGTCATGTTTTTATTCGATATAAGCTGTAAAGACATCATAATCTTGTTATTTGAACCGAATTATTTCAGTTTA
>NW_019942823.1:10756-21193 GCF_002910315.2 Salvelinus sp. IW2-2015
TATATACTAATTTACTGTAGGTCTATAGCCAACCTAATCTACTAGACAGCTGTATATACTAATTTACTGTAGGTCTATAGCCAACCAAATCTACTAGACAGCATTATGGGGCGGCAGGGTAGCCTAGTGGTTAGAGCGTTGTGCTCGTAACTGAAACGTTACAAGTTTGAATCCCCAAGCTGACAAGGTACAACTCTGTTGTCCTAACCCTGAACAAGGCAGTAAACCCACTGTTCCTAAGCAGTCATTGAAAATGAGAAATTGTTCTTATAGTCCAAGCTACCATATAGTCTTATAATCCTAGCTACCATATAGTCTTATAGTCCTAGCTACCATATAGTCTTATAGTCCTAGCTACCATATAGCCTTATAGTCCTAGCTACCATATAGTCTTATAGTCCTAGCTACCATATATTCTTATAGTCCTAGATACCATATAGTCTTATAGTCCTAGATACCATATAGCCTTATAGTCCGAGCTACCATATAGTCTTATAGTCCTTGCTCCCATATAGTATTATAGTCCTAGCTACCATATAGTCTTATAGTCCTAGCTACCATACAGTATTATAGTCCGGGCGGCAGGGTAGCCTAGTGGTTAGAGCGTTGTGCTAGTAACCGAAAGGTTGCAAATTCAAAGACTTTTGGAAAAGCATTCCAGGTGAAGCTGGTTGAGAGAATGCCAAGAGTGTGCAAAGCTGTCATCAAGGCAAAGGGTGGCTATTTGAATAATCTTAAATATAAAATATATTTAGACTTGTTAACACTTTTTTCACTTCTTCATATAGTGGTTGGCAGGGTAATATTTATGAATAATTGAAGAAGAAACGTCCTTAATTGTAGGTATGTGTGTGGCAACATCCAAACTTTTTTTTTAATGTAAGGAATTGAAACAAGGCTCCTATAGCTCTAATGTTGTTGAATGGACCAACATGACATAACCTTTTCTCAATAGGGGGTGCTGTTGGGACTTTGTAATATTTACATTCCCAAATTAAACTGCCTCGTACTCAATTCTTGCTCGTACAATATGCATATTATTATTACTATTGGATAGAAAACACTCTCTAGTTTCTAAAACCGTTTGAATTATTTCTCTGAGTGAAACAGAACTCATTCTGCAGCACATTTCCTGTCAGGGAGTGAGATTTCAGAAATCGAGGTCCCTGTTCTGAGGCCAGTTTATAAGTCCCCATGTAAGCCATTGGGCTACATGCACTGCATACGCCTTCCTATAGATGTCAGTAAGCGGGGAGAYTTTGAATGGAGTGGATTGCGCAATCTGGGCCACTATAAATGATCATGGAACGGAAGTACCATTCTTTTCAACTCGGCATCTGGCGCAAGGGGACATCACAATGGCGTCCTGCAAACGCTTTCGTTTTAGTAGTTCTATATCTCCGGTCATGTTTTTATTCGTTATAGGTGTTAAAGACATCATAAGGTAGTTAATTTAAACCGACTTATAGCAGTTTATATCAGTTTATTGCGATTTTCCTGGATTTCTTTGTGACGCGCTTTCACTAGTTGGGCACCTCTCCAGTGGGTGGCTATCGTTAGCTGCTATTTCTCAATGAGAAGAGGACATCTTTCAACCAAAAGACGATTGTTCTGGAGAAAGGACACCTTGCCCAAGATTCTGATAGAAGCTCGGCAAATAGTAAGCTATCTTTATGTTGTTAATTCGTATTTATGTTGACAAATGTCAAATAATAATTCCGCCATGAATTTCGGTGCGGTCTCGCTTTAGCGCACGCTGTATGCTGAAGTAACGTTAATTTTAAAAATGTAACACAATGATTGCATTAAGAACTAATTTGTCTTTCATTTGCTGTCCAACTTGTATTTTTTAGTCAAGTTTATGAATAGTTTTCGATTAGAATAGGTGCCTCTCCAAGATGGCGCCGGACAGATTGCTTGAAGTTTTGGCCACTAATCACATTGTATAACCACGAATTGTGCCGCTAAATATGCACATTTTCGAACAAACTCTATATGCATTGTGTAATATGATGTTATAGGACTGTCATCTGAAGAATTCTGAGAAGGTTAGTGAAAAAATTAATATATTTTGGTGGTTTATACGTTATCGCTATTTTTGACTTGAATCACTGCTGTTGTGATGTTTGCTATTGTGGTAAGCTAATATAACGCTATATTGTGTTTTCGCTGTGAAACACTTAGAAAATCTGAAATATTGGCTGGACTCACAAGATCTGTGACTTTCATTTGCTGTACGCTGTGTATTTTTAAGAAATGTTTTATGACGAGTAATTAGATAATACACGATGGTCTCTGTAGTTATTCTAGTTGCTTTGGTGAGAGTTGTGATGGCGGCTGCAATGGTAAACTATGATTTATACCTGAAATATGCACATTTTTCTAACAAAACATATGCTATACAATAAATATGTTATCAGACTGTCATCTGAGGAAGTTGTTTCTTGGTTAGTGGCTATTTATATCTTTATTTGGTCGAAATTGTGATAGCTACCTATGCAGGAAAAAAATGGTGGACAAAAAAAGTTGTGTCTTTTGCTATCGTGGTTAGCTAATAGATTTACATATTGTGTCTTCCCTGTAAAACATTTTAAAAATCAGAAATGATGGCTGGATTCACAAGATGTGTATCTTTCATCTGGTGTCTTGGACTTGCGATTTAATGATATTTAGATGCTACTATTTACTTGTGACGCTATGCTAGCCTATGCTAGTCAGCTTTTTTACTGTTGGGGGTGCTCCCGGACCCGGGATTGGGAGGAAGTAGAATATAAGGAATAGATACAACATTGAAACAAGGTTCCTATATCTCTAATGTTGTTGAATGGACCAACATGACATAAGGAATAGATACAACATTGAAACAAGGCTCATATTCCTCTAATGTTGTTGAATGGCCGTACACAATCATTAGGTGTTACAGGGATCTTGTAACGTGATAACAATTCCTTATAATGGAGTAAAATACCCTTCCATTCATTCAATCTTCTATTCATTCTTATTTCTATGTTTACCACTATATTAGGACGCTGCGCATGCGCGCATTGGTGTCCTTGTGGCTACAATGTGAAGCCTGGAATAATAACTGGCAACATTGTGTTAGGGCGGGTTGGCTACTTGTTTCCTAAAATCCTGTTACTGATATCGATAATCCGTAACTCCTTGTCCGTCGGTCCAGGATTCTATCATTGTTGTGGATATCTGTAGACTATGAAAAACAGTCTGAACGAACTTTCTCCGAAACCGGCACCGGTGCGACTGTGGAGACAGCTGCGCAAGACGCCGCTTGCCTTGGTAGCGTTAATACAGCCAAGTTACAGTGCCGGTTTTGGAAAAAGTTCCGGTTCAGACGTTCTATAAAGTAATTTTCTAAAGATATTCCACACACAATCCGTCCAACGGACAAGGGATTATAGACAACATATGCCTTCAGAACGGGTTTTTCGGAAACAAGTTAGGCTACCCCCCCCTAAAGAATTCACATGTTATTTTTCCAGGGTCCAATATAGGGCATATACTGGGCACAATGAGGGTCTTTTATAATTACTATTCGTTCAAAATCGTAAAATCTGAATGAGCCATTGAAACTCAGTTATTATTGAGATTGTTCCTACCTTTCGTTTGAATTCGTCTTTCTCTCTCCGCAGCCCTGAGTTCGTGAAGAATAATGTGCAGCGATTCATCCCTACTGTTCTAGGTGATGCACTGGATGGATAGTAATACAAACCTGAAAAGGATATTAGTACCAGACAAATCAAAACTTAGGACTTTAAATGTCGCTGTTCCAGTCTCTCCATTAGACAACTAATCTACACAGTTGGCTTCTGCTACAGCTGACCTTGTGTGTCGCGTATACTATTTTACTTTCACTTATTATACTTTCCGTGGTATAAAAACATTATTGGGGGCTGTTTTCCAGACAAGACGGCAACTTTTTTGAACGTTCAGATATTAAAGTCCACTAGTAGGACAAAACACGGTCTCGGACATTTTATAATAAGAAATCCGAACTTAGTAGTCAGTTAGCTCTATTATTGTCATTTTAATGGCAACATTCGACTATTTTTGGCTACTGAAAATAGTTTTGTTGTAGAAGTCACCAGCAGGAACGCTGTCTCATACTTTCTTGGTGTGTAGTCAATCGTGCAGATCGTAGCAAAACGTTTTGCAACAACAACGAGCGTTTCTCATTGGACAAGCTCAGGGTAGTCCCTCCCTGTTTCTGACGGTTTGTTTCCATTTGGTTCCTGATGAATACACCTCAGGGCAACGTTCAGTCACCAAACGTTGTCGAATGTTTCAGAATACCACATATAGAGCCGACCTGATTCATGCATTATGAATGAAGCCAGTCGGTCTATTAAAAGCTATAGAAGGTATAATGACGTGTAAACTATGATGAGGAACTTGTCTCTGGAGTTTCCAGGCTGCTTGCTGAATGAATGAACTACAGCAGTGAGCAGTCAGTAGTCTGTTGCCGTCTGAGTCTGATGATATAACTTAGGAGCTTCCGCAGTTTAACATCCAGTCTGTTCTAGAAGGACGCTTCATGCACTATTATATGTTCTAGTATATAAAGTCTGAATGATCAGTTTTAGCTGAATACAGTCTAAATATCGAAGTGTCTTTGAACGGAGTATGGTAGTAAGTGCCAGGAACACCGGTTTGGGTCAAGAACTGCACCGCTGCTGGCGTCCTATACAGAGCTATACTGTGCACAGATGAGGTCTTTATGAATTATATTATTCAATAATCGTTCATAGCTACCGTGTAGTCCGATAGCTACCATATAGTATTATAGTCCTAGTTACCATATAGTCTTATAGTCCTTGTTACCATATAGTATTATAGTCCTAGTTATCATATAGTCTTATACCTACCATATAGTCTTATTGTCATAGCTACCATATAGTCTTATAGTCCTAGCTACCATAAGGTCTTATAGTCCTAGCTACCATATAGTCTTATAGTCCTAGCTACCATATAGTCTTATAGTCCTAGCTACCTTTTAGTCTTATTGTCATAGCTACCATATAGTCATATAGTCCTAGCTACCATATAGAGGTTTCCTGTATTGAGTTGTCAGCTGCAGACATGAAGAAGAATTATAGATGTACCCTGTTAGACAAAAGGAGCTATCAAAGTAGAACATTGTGACATAGTTAGAGAAGAGGAGGGGCATTTATAAAATGTGTTGTAAAACCAAATGTGAGGTATAAAAAGTTATGTGCATTGTATGATTTTCAGAGCTCTCTGAATAAACGCTTACAAACCGTTCGCTGGGTTTAGTGTCTATGATGGGGTTAAACTATTCTTCTTAGATAGAAACTCAGAGCCTTACAACCTCTGATTATGGTTTAGACCTGACAGCCAGCTAACCAAATACACTACTATCTAGGCCATTATACACTGCTATATGGGCCATTATACACTGCTATATGGGCCATTATACACTACTATATGGGCCATTATACAATACTATATGGGCCATTATACACTGCTATATGGGCCATTTACACTACTATATGGGCCATTATACACTACTATATGGGCCATTATACACTACTATATGGGCCATATCTCTTTCCTCTATTTATCTCTCTCCTGTCTCTCTCTCTCCTTCTTCATGTCTTGTCTCTCTCTCTCTCTCTCTCTCTCCTTCTCCTCTCTCTAATCTCTCTCTATCTCCCCCCTCCTCTTCTCTTCTCCTCTCTCCCTCTCTCCTACTCTCTTTCTCTCTCTCTCTCTCTTCTCTCTCTGGGCGATTTGTGTAGGCGACACCCTTGTTCACTGTAACACGTTACTACACAGCCGCAAGCAACTTGCACGGTTGTTCAGCTTGTCAAGTAGTTGTTACCAGATGACGCTCTGCTGAACTTCTTTTACCGTGGTGCATTTCCGTTTCATACACAGGGTTATCATCGCAATGGGACCGGGTAGCCGTCGCTTTGTAAGGTTATATCGGCTGGAAGGCACGGTTTTCATACGGTTTGACAGCTGCTCGGTTGTGGTGGTGTGGAACTGCTTGCGATGTAAAATGTCACTGGCTTGGGTTTGCAACACGTGACCTTGTACATAACAGGTCTGCTGTGGGTTCAGGCATTGAGATGCTGGTTGGTTGGGGATGTAGACCGGCTCCTGCTGCGACTTGATTGAAAGTTTCCAGATGCAACCTCAACCGTGGGGCTCTAGAGGCTGTGGGCTGTTGTTGTTGAAACATATTCACCACAGCCTCTCACGAGCAGCCATGGAGTTGTCTGTGTACGAGAGGGCATGTCACAATACAGCCGGAAGGTGCTGAGTCCACTCTGTAAGCTGAGGCACATACAAGATGGCGCTTGAAGTGGATTTAGTGGGAGATCGGTTTGTAGCAGAATTTGAACTGGAAAGAGTCAACGTAAACTCCACTGTGGACACCCTTGATGGCTCGGACATGCTGGACACTTACCTTCTTGAAAGGCTGTTTCCCACATCGGTTAGCATTCATCCGGAGCTTCTCCCCGTAACACAAGCGGAAACAAGTCACCCTTGCCCAAAGGCATACATTACTATCAGTAATAACCAAGCAGGAACAATCACACCCACAGGCACTAGATTACTATTCAGTATAACACCAAGACGGAAAAGTCACCCTTTACCAAAGCAATAGGATTATATTCAGTAATACACAATGTGTGTAATGTTACACTTAGTGAACAATGTCATGCTATCCCCAGGCCAGTAACCTCTCTGATGTATTCACACCCGACTGCTGATGCTATCCAGACAGCACGTAACCTCCTTGATGATCACACCCAGACATGGCCTGTGTGCTGCTATCAGGCAGCAGCACATCCTCTGTGTATCAACACCGACATGGCTGTGATGCTTCACGCAGTGTGAAGTCCTTGACGGTGCAATGGCCTGTTACAGTGCTCTGGCGAGACAACCATCAGCCCTATCTTGTACCAGGCGCAGCTAATACATGCGGTCAACTCTACTTCAGGCCATTGTGAGAATTCACATGTTACCAATGTTGTTGGACGAATGGTTCAGTTGTAGACTGGCTGGGTACAGCAGACCTCCCCTTGGTCTGAGTCTCATCAGGTTGGCTCTTGGTCTGAGTCCCATCAGGTCGGCTCTGGTCTGAGTCTCATCGAGTTGGCTCCATATGGTCTGGTCTATCGGAGTCTGGCTCCTGGTCTGGTTCCAGATCTGGCTCCTGGTCGAGGTCTCATCGTCTGGTCTTGTTGAGTCTTCAGAGTCTGGTCCTTGGTCTGAGTTTCGAGTCTGGCTCCTTGTCTGAGTCTCATTCAGGTTGGCTCTTGGTCTGAGTCTCAATCAGTCTGGCTCCTTGCTGAGTCTCATGAGTCTGGCTCCTTGGTCCTGTGTCATCAAGTCTGGCTCCTCGGTCTGATTCATCAGTCTGGCTCCCTTGTTGAGTGCAATCAGGTCTGGCTCCCTGGTTCGGAGTCTTTCGGAGTTGGCTCCTTGGTCTGTCTCATCGGTTGGCACTTGGGTTGAGTTCTCAGAGTCTGGCTCTTGGTGATCTCATTCAGCGGTTGCTCCTCGCGTTGTGTTCATCAGGAGTCTGCGGGTCTGAGTCTCTGCAGACCGTTCCAGCACTATTGGCCTGGTTATCAGAGTCTGTGGTGTCTGAGTCTCTGAGACCCGTCTCAGCAGACACTACTCTTGGCCGGTTCATCAGAGTCTGGGGCTCGGGTCTGCGTCTCCAGAGTCTGCTCCTGGGCTGCTCTAGCAGAGGTCGCCCGGCTGGAGCCGCCACGCTTTGTCATCATGGTGGAATTAGCCAGTGCTGACCACGTCCCTAGAGGCAGAATCCTTGTATACTGGTACTCGGCTCAGCGATACACTGGTTCACCAATATCGGTTTGTTGGCTCCAGCCACCTAGGTACTTATTGCTTTGATAGCCAGTCACATATGTTTGACTAACCAGCGGAACAGAACCATCTCTGAGAAATAAATCTGGGTACGAATGCAAAATTGGCCTGTGACAGTCAAATTCTGCTTGTCGATATTCTTTTGGGCTTGGAGTCGGTGAAAACAGATACTATTCCCGTCAGCTAGGACGCGGCTCCACACCTAGTATGTTCCCTCATCCTAAAACGCTCAAATAATCCTGAGATGTACCGGGATTCTAGTATGGCATACTGGTTACGCCTGATTCCTCATGTGCTGAGGTCATCGCTTTACTATGTACCTTCATTCTGTATGGTTTTAGAGTGTGTTGGCCTCCTTCCATTGTAGTACAGGCTGTGACATTGTAGACCGCGCTGATGCTGGTTGTCTATTTCCTGTCTGTTGGTGTATGATTCCCAGCTGATATGCCTTGACATAGGCTCTTTCCTATGCCAATTTTTAAGTACACTCATGAGCGTCTGAACAATGGAAATCGACATAATGTAGTGTTCTTATATTTAGCCGAACAGTAGTTGACTGAAGATTGTAATGTCCTGACCATCCAAAGATAGGCATTCAGGAATGTCGCACCAGGGGTAGACGATTTTTATATGAAGTAGTGTACATTTTGTTCGTATGTAATGCATGATGGTGGGTTGGGTTTTGGTTGTATATGGATTAGGGGAAGATGGTGATGGAGTTAAGTGTGAAGTAACTGTTTATGGTAATTGGATCTTGTTTGATTGAAACGTTGCCTTTGAAGTTGTCTAAAGATATTTCACGTCTGTAGGAGAGGAAAACAGAAAGAAATCAGTTGTTGACAAGTTTGATGTGTACAGAATGATGTCTGTAGATACTGAAGAACAGAGTGGGTGCTGGGAAGTTCTTTGGGACTGGAATGCTTTTGTTGTTTGGGTTTATGGTTGTTGGTTGTTGTTTGTGTTGGTGGTGGGGTGTGAGTTTAGGTGGTGATAAGTGTGTGGTTGGGTTGGTGTGTGGGTTTTCGTGGTGTTTGGGGTTGGGAGCTGGTGTGGTTTGGGGTGGGGATGGCTTGGATTGTCTGTGGTGTCTGTAGGTGTGGTGTTTGAGGGTCTTTGGGTGGGTTGGGTAAGCACTGATGGTATGTATAGGAGGCCCATATAGTAAGTGTATAAATGGCCCATATAGTATGTATAATAGTTGGTCTTAGTGTATTTGGTTGGCTGGTCCATATAGTAGTGTATAATGGCCCATATATAGTGTATAATGTGTTCTAGTGTATTTGTTGGGCTGGTCCATATAGTAGTGTATAATGCCCATATAGTAGTGTATAATGTGTTCTAGTGTATTTGGTTGGCTGGTCCATATAGTAGTGTATAATGGCCCATATAGTAGTGTATAATGTGGTTAGTGTTTTGGTTGGCTGGTCCCATATAGTAGTGTATAATGGCCCATATAGTAGTGTATAATGTGTTCTAGTGTATTTGTTTGGCGGTCCATATAGTGTGTATAATGGCCCATATAGTAGTGTATAATGTAGTCTAGTGTATTTGGTTGGCTGGCCCATATAGTAGTGTATAATGGCCCATATAGTAGTGTATAATGTTGTCTATGTATTTGGTTGGCTGGTCCAAATATAGTAGTGTATAATGGCCCATATAGTAGTGTATAATGTTGTTCTAGTGTATTTGTTTGGCTGGTCCATATTGAGTAGTGTTATAATGGCCCATATTAGTAGTGTATAATTGTTCTAGTGTATTTGGTTGGCTGGTCCATATAGTAGTGTATAATGGCCCATATAGTTAGTGTATAATGGTTCTAGTTATTTGTTTGGCTGGTCCATATAGTAGTGTATAATGGCCCATATATAGTGTATAATGCAGTCTAGTGTATTGGTTGGCTGGCCCATATAGTAGTGTATAATGGCCCATATAGTAGTGTATAATGGGTCTAGTGTATTTTGGTTGGCTGGCCCATATAGTAGTGTATAATGGCCCATATAGTAGTGTATAATGGTCCTAGTGTATGTATATGGCTGTCCATATAGTAGTGTATAATGGCCCATATATAGTGTATAATGTGTCTAGTGTAATTTGTCTTGCTGGTCCATATTAGCTAGTGTATTAATGGCCCATATAGAGTGTATAATGGCCCATATATAGTGTATAATGTGGTCTAGTGTATTCTGGTGGCTGGTCCATATAGTAGTGTATAATGGCCATATTAGTAGTGTATAGTTGGCCCATATAGTAGTTGTATAAAATGGCCCATATAGTAGTGTTTAAAAATGGCCCATATGTTAGTGTATATGGACCCATATTAGTAGTGTAGTAATTGGCCTATATTATAGTAGTGTATAATGGCTCATATAGTAGTGTATAATGGCCCATATAGTAGTGTAAATGTCCCATATAGCAGTGTATAATGGCCATATAGTGTGTATAATGGCCCATATAGTAGTGTATAATGCCCATATAGCAGTGTATAATGGCCCTATAGTAGTTGTATAATGGCCCATATAGCAGTGTGTATAATGGTCCATATAGTAGTGTACAACG
>NW_019942823.1:21218-23202 GCF_002910315.2 Salvelinus sp. IW2-2015
AGTGGAGAGGAGACAGAAGAAACCATAGATCCTAGTTGTGAAGTGTTTGAAGAAGGGGGGATAGATTCCAGTGGAGAGGAGACAGAAGAAACCATCGATCCTAGTTGTGAAGTGTTTGAATTGGTAACCATTGATTTAGCATTTCAACATGAACAGACACCGTATTTAACATTAACAGTAATGGGAAAGAAAATGAAATTCCTTTGTGATACCGGAGCCTGCCGTACAGCAATCTGTCCAGCGGATAAACCAGAGGGAATTAATGGGGAGAAAATCATAGAATCATTAAATCTACTAGTTGTCTGCTGCTGCAGTGACCTTGTGTGTCACTATACCTATTTTACTTTTACTCTTACTTCCGTGTATAAAAACATTATTGGGGGCGGTTCAGCAAGACGCAACGTTTTTGAACAGATATAAAAAACACTATGTAGGACAAACATGTCTCGGATATTTAGAAGAAGGAATCACATCTATTCATGACATTTCTATCGGCAACATTCGACAGCGTTTGGCTCCTGAAAGTGGTTTGTTGTAGTAACCACCAGCAGGAAGGCTGTCTCATACTTTCCATGGGTGTATTCAATCGTGCAGATCGTAGCAAAATGTTTTCCAACAAAAACGAGTGTTTCTCACTGGACAAGTTCAGGTTAGTCCCGCCCTGTTTCGGACGGTTTCTGTTCGTTTGGTTCCTAATGAATACACCTCAGAGCAACGTTCAAACGTTGTCGAATGTTACAGATATAATTACCAGATAAAGAGCCGACCTGATTTACTATTCTTAATGTCAGAGAGGCATATTTGTTCATAACATCTGAACGTTCCAAAACGTTGGGTCCTGTTCAGTGAACATGCCCCAGTTAGTTTAGTCCCGGGCAATGACTATCATTTCATTCATGCATTATGAATGAAGCCGGTCGGTCGGTCTATTAAAAGCTATAGGAGTTGAATGGCCTAAAGGAAAACGAATCTTTCCGACTGATGAGTCAACAGGGTTAATCGTAGGTATGTTCTGAGGATCAGAACATGTTCCTGGATAATAAAACAACCCCTCTGAGGGAATGGCATCTAAACTATTACACAATCTGTAGGTGTTACAGGGATCTTGTAACGTGATAAGAATTCCTTATAATGGAATAAAATACCCTTCCATTCATTCAATCTTCTATTCATTCTTATTTCTATGTTTACCACTATAATAGGACGCTGCGCATGCGCGCATTGGCGTCCTCGGTGGCTACAATGTGAAGCCTGGAAAATAACTGGCAAAATTGTGTAGGCGGGTAGGCTACTTGTTTCCTAAAATCCTGTTACTGAATATCGATAATCCGTAACTCCTTGTCCGTTGGTCAGGATTCTATCATGTGTGGATATCTGTAGACCCATAGAAACAGTCTGAACCGAACTTTTCTCCAAACCGGCACCTTGGCTGTGGTAGACAGCGCGCAAGACGCGCTTCCTCGTAGCCTAATACAGCCAAGTTATAGGTGCCGGTTTGGAGAAAAGTTCGGTTCAGACGGTTTCTATAAAGTATTTTCTAAAGATATCCACACACAATCCGGTCCGACGGACAAGGGATTATAGACACATATGCCTTCCGTAACAGGGTTTCCGGGAAACAAGTAGGCTACCCCCCTAAAGAATTCACCTGTTATTTTCCGGGCTTCGCATTGTAGCCACCTACTGTAGGACGCCCATGCGCAGCGTCCAATATAGGGCTATACTGGGCACAGATGAGGTCTTTATAAATTATATTCTTCAAGAATCGTAAAATGAAATAGCCATTGAACAGTTATATTGCAGATTGTTGCCTACCTTATCGTTTAATCGTCTTTCTCTCTCCGCAGCCTGAGTGGAGAATAGCAGGATTCATCCTAATATTATGTGGATCACTGGATGATAGTAATACAACCTGAAAGGATATTAGGAAACAAATCAAACTAGACTGTAAATGTGTTGTCATTTCCTATAGACAACTAAATCT
>NW_019942823.1:25244-32811 GCF_002910315.2 Salvelinus sp. IW2-2015
ACACTACCAGGCTAGCACATGGTTATTACACTATCAGGCTACGACATGGTTATTACACTATCAGGCTACGACATGGTTTACACTATCATATATATAAGAGTTGTGTCATGATTAGAGGGTCAAATGCGTGTCTCACCGCCAATGGATGAGAGTTGGCACCTCTGTTATGACAGGTGTAGGGCGTGTCTCACCTCCAGTGGGTGAGAGTTGGCAGCTCCGTGAGGACAGGTGTCGGGCGTGTCTCACCTCCAGTGGGGGAGAGTTGTCACCTCTGTTATGACAGGTGTCGGCGTGTCTCACCTCCAGTGGGTGAGAGTTGTCACCTCTGTTATGACAGGTGTCGGGCGTGTCTCACCTCCAGTGGGGGAGAGTTGGCAGCTTGTTATGACAGGTGTCGGGCGTGTCTCACCTCCAGTGGGGGAGAGTTGTCACCTCTGTTATGACAGGTGTCGGGCGTGTCTCACCTCCAGTGGGTGAGAGTTGTCACCTCTGTTATGACAGGTGTCGGGCGTGTCTCACCTCCAGTGGGGAGAGTTGGCAGCTCTGTTATGACAGGTGTCGGGCGTGTCTCACCTCCAGTGGGTAAGAGTTGTCACCCTGTTATGAAGCTGTCGGCGTGTCTCACCTCCAGTGGGTGAGAGTTGTCACCTCTGTTATGACAGGTGTCGGGCGTGTCTCATCTCCAGTGGGTGAGAGTTGTCACCTCTGTTATGACAGGTGTCGGGCGTGTCTCACCTCCAGTGGGGGAGAGTTGTGGCAGCTCTGTTATGACAGGTGTCGGGCGTGTCTCACCTCCAGTGGGGAGAGTTGTCAGCTCTGTTATGACAGGTGTAGGGCGTGTCTCACCTCCAGTGGGTGAGAGTTGTCACCTCTGTTATCCTGTTATGGCTGAAGTGGCAGCATTGAGTAACCTGGAAAGAGGTGGCCATTTCAAACGGCCTCGTACTCAATTCTTGCTGGTACAATATGCATATTATTATTACTATTGGATAGAAAACACTCTCTAGTTTCTAAAACCGTTTGAATTATTTCTCTAAGTGAAACAGAACTCTTTTTACAGCCATTTCCTATCCGGAAGTGAGATTTCCAAAAGCGAGGTCTCTCTTCAAAGCTTGTCTATAAAAGGGCATGTCACTTAGGACTGTAGAAACACGTCATACACCTTCCCCGGGTGTCAAGCGGAAGGGAGAGCAGAAATGACTTGATTATCTTGTTCTGGGATTGAATACAACCTCTTGGAGTGAGAGGTCCGCCATTATTTTTTTGAAGGCGCGAAGTTGGACCTGGACTCGTGCCTCCTGGAAAACCGTCGTTATAGGTGAATATGATCTCCGGCTTCGATTTTATTTGATACATGTCACAATATCATCCTAAAGTATGTTTTTTCAATATAGTTTAATTATATTATTGAAATTTATTCGGGACTTTACATGTGATGCGTTGGAAGAATTTGTTCAAGAAGGAGAGGTTAGCGCCGCACGGCCAGTGTGCTTGCTAATTCAAGAGGGAAATAGTTCGTTCTGGATCCAAACAAAGACGGTTCTGAACAAAGGACCCCTTGTACAACATTCTGATGGAAGATCAACAAAAATAAGGACCCAATTTGGCATGCTATTTCATATATCTGTCGAACTGTGCTATCGCTACCGTTTGCCTTGAATCAATGCTCTTGTGTGTTAGCTCTTGTAGTAAGTTAATTTAACGATATATTGTGTTTTCGCTGTAAAACACTTAAAAAATCAGAAATATTGGCTGTATTCACAAGATGTTTGTCTTTCATTTGCTATCCACCATATATTTTTCTGAAATGATTTATGATGAGTAATGTAGTTGACGTTGGTGTCTGTATTTACTCTGGCTGCTTCGGTGCTATTTCTGACTGTAGCTATGATGGTAGCTTTGATGGTAGCAGTAATGTAAAACTGATTTATAGCTCAAATATGCACATTTTTCGAACAAAACATAGATTTATTGTGTAACATGTTATAGGACTGTCATCTGAGGGAGTTGTTTCTAGGTTAGTTAGGTTGGTTCTAGGTTAGTTAGGTTGGCTTTGCATGCTACCTGCATGCTACCTGCATGCCACCTGTGCTGTGAAAAATGTCTGTCTGTCTTTTTGTATTTGGTGGTGAGCTAACATAAATATACGTGGTGTTTTCGCTGTAAAACATTTTAAAAATCGGACATGTTGGCTGGATTCACAAGATGTTTATCTTTCAAATGCTGTTTTGGACTTGTTAATGTGTGAAAGTTAAATATAAAAAAAAAATAGATTTTGAATTTCGCGCCCTGCACTTGAGCAAGATGTTGTCATAAGTGTACCGACCTCGGGCTTGCAGCCCTAACAGGTTTTAAGACAGGTGTCGGGCGTGTCTCACCTCCAGTGGGGGAGAGTTGTGGCAGCTCTGTTATGACAGGTGTCAGGCGTGTCTCACCTCCAGTGGGGGAGAGTTGGCACCTCTGTTATGACAGGTGTCGGCAACTGCGCTCATGAGGGTTTTCTATTCTAAAAATCAGTTGCCATTCAACAGTTGTAAATACTGCAGATTGTAGGTCTACCGTTCATAGTTGGTCATCCTCTCTCCCTCTCCCGCCTCAGCGGACAGCGGAGACTCGCAGGTTTCATTCCGATGTGGACCAGTGTGGGGTGAGCAGCAATAGAGGAATCGATAGTTCGCCTTCAAAATAAAAGTCCCCCAATGTAACTGATGCAAAACGAAAAAAATGCCACAATTGGACAATATAATGCTAAACAATGTTGGAATGTTGCTGTATAAATTCTAAGACAGTAATATTTGTGTAATTTCAATGTAATTGTTTCTGTTGGTGTCACTGATTAGGCTGAAACCCCATTTCCATGTCCAATCCATGGGTTTGGCTGTACATATAAGAATTCCCACAATGCAATTCTGGGGCAGGGACGAGTTGGGGAACCCTGGTGTGGGCTGTATAAAGGCTACATTCTCTAGAGGAATACCCTGGTGTGGGCTGTATATAGGCTACATTCTCTAGAGAAACCCTTGTGTGGGCTGTATATAGGCTACATTCTCTAGAGAAACCCTGGTGTGGGCTGTATAAAAGGCTAATTCTCTAGAGAAACCCCGGTGTGGGCTGTATAAAGGCTACATTCTCTAGAGAACCCTGGTGTGGGCTGTATATAGGCTACATTCTCTAGAGAAACCTGGTGTAGGGCTGATAAAGGCTACATTCTCTAGAGAAACCTTGGGTGGCTCTAAATAGGCTACACATCTTAGAGAAACCTGGTGTGGCGTGTATAAAGGCTACATTCTCTAGAGAAACCCTGGTGTGGGCTGTATATAGGCTACATTCTCTAGAGAAACCCTGGTGTGGGCTGTATAAGGCTACATTCTCTAGAGAAACCCTGGTGTGGGCTGTTAAAGGCTACATTCTCTAGAGAACCCTGGGTGGGCTGTATATAGGCTACATTCTCTAGAGAAACCCTGGTGTGGGCTGTATAAAGGCTACATTCTCTAGAGAAACCCTGGTGTAGGCTGTATTATGACGTACATTCTCTAGAGAAACCCTGGTGTGGCTGTATAAAGGCTACATTCTCTAGAAAACCCTGGTGTGGGCTGTATAAAGGCTACATTCTCTAGAGAAACCCTGGTGTGGGCTGTATAAAGGCTACATTCTCTAGAGAAACCCTGGTATGGCTATATATTACCCAACTATCCTGTACCCCTGCACACTGACTCCGTACCGGTGCCTCCTGTATATAGCCTCGTTGTTGTTATTGTGTACTAATTTAACTGCCATTTATCGGTAAAGACAACAAGTTAGAACTTCTAAGTTCCAAGAAATGGAACGTTCCAAAGGAGATTCCGCCGACGTCATTGACCTTTATGGTGCTTCCTGGTAAATGGACGTCCGGCTTTCCGAGATCGGCCTGTCAGAGGGAGACGTCTTCAACTAACAACTTTTACATCGTCATGAAAAGATACCACTTGATACACAGCATAACCTGAAAGTGATGTTTACGAGTAATGAGTTCAACCTACAGAGAAAACACAGTAACAAACATCCATCATGTGTCTTATGGTTCATTTATTAAAAACACAAATACTAAATATTCATAAATGATTTACACGGTCAAAAAAAGTAAACTTTTGGGAGGTTTTTCTGTTTTGATATCAGAAAATAAAGACTTAAAACGTTTTTCTTTTGTTTTATTTTGATAGAGACAAGGACCAACACATCAACACATTAAACAATCTTCAGATGCACTATAGTGTTTCCAGCCTAAACTCATTTCCAACACCTGTCCCTAGATGGTTGTTATGGAAACAAAGGGAAAGTAATACATCATCAACTGATAATCACATCAAACTTTATTAGTCACATGAACACAACAGGTGTAGAACTTAAAAATGAAATGCTGAATACAACAGGTGTAGAACCTTACAGTGAAATGCTGAATACAACAGGTGTAGAACATACAGTGAAATGCTGAACACAACAGGTGTAGTACTTACAGTGAAATGCTGAATACAACAGGTGTAGAACTTACAGTGAAATGCTGAATACAACAGGTGTAGTAGCAGTAAATAACAATAGAGAGGCAAAATACAGGGGTTACCGGTACACAGTCAATGTGGAGGCTATATACAGGGTATTACGGTACAGAGTCAATGAGGAGGTTAATTGAGGTAATTGAGATAATATGTACATGAGTTAGAGTTATTAAAGTGACATTATCACAACATTATCATTACATTATCGTTACATTATCACAATTATATGCACAAAACAAATGTCATAGGCTACAGTTAGATCAAATGGAATACATATTTACCTCTAATATTTACAACAAATGGAGGTACAAGGATCTTAAAGAGATGCTCCGGTACTTTAGCCACTAAGAACGTGTGTTTTTTTTTAAATCTCACACTTTGGGCTGGATGTTTCAATATGTAGCTAATTCATACATAATCACTGTCTTACATCAAAAAGCCACAAAATCCCAAGTTGGAAAGCGACTTTTGTTGAAGCTGTGCCGCGCCATTTTCCCTCCATTTCCCTCCACATGGGCAATTAGAGTTCTATCTAATGAGCTTCAGCCCCTCGTATCTGAGTGACAGCTAGCAAGAAGCCAGCCCAGGGTTATCCAATGAGGTTGCAGGGCGGGCCACAGCAGAGAGAGAGAGCAATGACGTGGTGCACATATGTGATGTACAACATTTTCGGGGACCACTTTTGTCTTGTGAGTGTTACTATCAGCACTACTGGCTATAAAGTACACAAAAAGTAGCAGAGAATCTCTTTAATGAGTCTGTTGACTATAGTTTATAAATGATCGGACTGTTCCAGCTGGAACAACCAGTTTGTTGTGTGTCTTTTGTATTAAAATTTCATCAGTTATTGTTCCACATTATAGTGTTATTATACAACATTATCTTGTCTGTCAGGAAGGGTCTTCTGTCCTAATTCAGCCTTCTCTCCCTGGACTAAGACCTGAATGTTGTTTCACCAGATGTTAAACTCTTGTCTGTCAGGAAGGGTCTTCTGTCCTGGATTCAGCCTTCTCTTCCTGGACTAAGACCTGATGTTGTTTCACCAGATTTGTCAAACCTCTTGTCTGTCAGGAAGGGTCTTCTGTCCTGGATTCAGCCTTCTCTTCCTGGAATAGACCTGATGTTGTTTCACCAGATGTTAAACCTCTTGTCTGTCAGGAAGGGTCTTCTGTCCTGGATTCTGTTGTTGAAGAGTCTATAGAAAATATAATTATTACATCATTAGACACACATCTCCATCCTCCAACAGTTGCCCCGCAACAGACACACCCATATGACTCACACACACACTGCTCTGCTCACTGTCACACACACCCTTACCGTACGGTGTGTATTGAAGTGTTGGTGGAGACCAGTTGGAGTATTTTGTCAGTCAGAGCATCAGTGATGTCATTTGACTAAGGCTACGAGAGAGAGAGAGAGAGAGAGAGAGAGAGGAGAGAGAGAGAGAGAGAGAGAGAGAGAGAGAGAGAGCTTATTTATACACCATCACACATGAGAGATAAGACAGTTGTCATCTAGTGTCCCACACACACACACACACACACCACACACACACACAACACACACACACACACACACACACACACACACCCACACACACACACACACCACCACACACAACACCACCACACAGAGGGAAGCCACTCACTCCAGGACTTGTACTTTATGCAGGTGTGTGATCAGGGCTGTAGGTGGTGGTCTGTGGTTGACAGGGCTGAGGTCCAGTTCTGACAGACCCTCTGAGTGTTCCAGAACCAGGGCAGAGATCCACAGGCCTTCTGGTCCAGCCTGGTCTCACTGAGGTCCAGCTCCCCATCCAGGGATCTGCCACGGGATTCTGCGTGCCTCAGCAGCCCCTCTTCAATCCCCTCACACACAAGGTCCAGCAGCTGAAGTAGCAGAGCTTTGCTGGGGCTGAGAGGACAAGAAGCAGAGACAACATCATGACACAGAGTAGGTTTAATAACTCCTACTGATAAACTAGTTGGTCAAATGTTTGTCTTTGTATGTCTAACCTCAGCTTGACGATATGCAGGATGGGAAGCAGCTCCCAAAGTGCTCTGTCCTCCACCTCACAGTCTCTTAGGATGAGCTGGACCTGGTTCTGGACCAGCTGGGTGCTGTGTTGGTTCTGCTTCAGAACAGAGTTGATGGCCCTGCAGTGGTCAGTGGTCAGACACAGAGCCTTCTCCTGGTCCTGAGCTAACAGGTCCACAGAGGAAGAGCAGGAGAAGTCCAGCCTGTAGTGCAGAGACCTGAGCAGCCATACTGCTGTTGGTGGTGATGGTGCCCCCTCCTGGACCTGAGAGGCAACACAGCACTGGAGGAAACTCAACAGTAACTTCCTGTCAACACTACAGAGAGAGAGATAGAAGGAGACAGAGAGACAGAGAGACAGAGAGAGAGAGCGACAGAGAGCGAGAGACAGAGAGCGAGAGACAGAGAGTGAGCGACAGAGACAGAGAGAGAGAGCGAGCGAGAGACAGAGAGAGACTTATTTACACACCATCACACATTAAAACACTGATAAACACACTACAACTCTGTTTATCATGTCAACTCCCAGGCGTTCCCCTTCAATTCCACCCCTAGCTGAGGTTAAGGTTTGTACGTTAACCTAAGGTTAGGGTTAGAGGTTAAATCTGTCAGGAAGTGGAAAGCCTCATAGTTCTATCCATTCTAGCAGGGTCAAAGATTGCCAACTAAACCTGAGTTGGGAGACTCTGTCCAGAAGAGGCAGGATGCTCTCTATCTCCCCCGGTGGTACGGAGGTCCACAGCAGGTTGACTTTGACTTGGTGGCTGTGCTGCAGGGTAAAACACAGAGCAGTACAGTCCACTCTGTCCAGCTCTCTGCTGTTCAGGTTGATCCAATGGTCTGAAGACCTCAACAAACTGGACACACAGTCAGTGTCTCTACTGTTATAGATGTGTCTGATGGTGGACTTTACAACGCTGGAACTGGACCTGAACAAACATGGAGAATGGATTGTTGTGGTTATGTCAAGGTTTTATAAAGGATAACTCACATAG
>NW_019942823.1:35374-38795 GCF_002910315.2 Salvelinus sp. IW2-2015
CAGTAACCTCCTGTCAACACTACAGAGAGAGAAAGAGAGAGAGAGACAGAGAGAGAGAGACAGAGAGACAGAGAGAGCGCGACAGAGAGCGAGAGACAGAGAGCGAGCGACAGAGACAGAGAGAGAGAGCGAGCGAGAGACAGAGAGAGACTTATTTACACACCATCACACATTAAAACACTGATAAACACACTACAACTCTGTTTATCAGGTCAACTCCCAGGCGTTCCCCTTCAATTCCACCCCTAGCTGAGGTTAAGATCAGTACTTTACACTAAGGATAGGGTTAGAGGTTAAATCAGTCAGGAAGTGGAAAGCCTCATAGTTCTATCCATTCTAGCAGGGTCAAAGAGTGCCAACTAAACCTGAGTTGGGAGACTCTGTCCAGAAGAGGCAGGATGCTCTCTATCTCCCCCGGTGGTATKGAGGTCCACAGCAGGTTGACTTTGACTTGGTGGCTGTGCTGYAGGGTAAAACACAGAGCAGWACAGTCCACTCTGTCCAGCTCTCTGCTGTTCAGGTTGATCCAATGGTCTGAAGACCTCAACAAACTGGACACACAGTCACTGTCTCTACTGTYATAGATSTGTCTRATGGAGGACTTYACAAAGCTGGAACTGGACCTGAACAAACATGGAGAATGGATTGTTGTGGTTATGTCAAGGTTTTATAAAGGATAACTCACATAGYAACAACTGGCTGGATAGGACATKAATAATTAAAGTCTATRAATATTGAATAAAGATCTCCCACCTMTTGAATAAAAMCCTAATGATAWTACAGAGGAAAACTCAGAACAACWWGTCACTGGATACAAATAGTTATTTTMTTMTTTCTAGAAAGTCTGAACAGAGAAAGAAGTTCTCCCACCTCTTGAGAGTAACCCTTCCCAGAAAGGGGAGAAGATCTGAGATGTTCTTCTCTAGAAGCCGGTTCTTCCTGAGGTCCACAGTGATGTTGTGGGTTGAAAGCTGCAGCAGAGAGAGAAGCACTTCCCAGTCCAGCCTGCAGGAGGTCAGGTCTCCACCAACCTTCTCCAGGAACAACTGAGTCAAGTCCTTGTCCTGAGCTTCATACACAACTACAGTCAGCTGCTGCAGAGTGTCTGAGTTCAGTCTAGGAGGTTGGAACATACAGCCAGTCAGAAATATGAAGAAAAACACATGAATGAAGTTACTATTTCTACTTTAAAAAAACATCAGCTTCAGACTGACCTGAGAGAGAGAGGTCCCTGGTGACACAGCAGTGTGATGAGAGAGTGACCCTGGATCCAGAAGTCAGTCAGGTCCAGACACTGAACCCTCCAGAGTCTCAGCAGGGACGCCACACTACTCAGAGCCCTGGATAACACTCTCTCTGGTAGATGGCTGCTCTTTAGGACCAGGGAGAGTTCTGGGACAGTCAGTGGAGTAGCACCTCTCCCTGTCCTCCTAACCAGTCTGGACAGTTTCACTGCCATACCCACACTCAGCCTGGAATGAAAAGACAAAACTCAAGTCACTAGAGAAATCAAAAGAGAAATCTTGTCAGATAAAATGATCAGTAAGGAAAATCAACTATTCAATAGACCTGGAAAAGCTGTCTTACTGAACATACCTGAGCTTGTGGAGCTTTGACTCATGTCTCAAAAGAAGTAAGGCTCCTTTGAGAGAGATCTTGCTGGGGGTGAGAGTAAGGTCCACTCTGGAGGCACAGAGACCCAGGACTCTCCCCACAGACCTGCAGGTTTTCCTGGGTAACTCTCCTCCCAGTGACAGGGTGGAGCCCAAGGCCTGGAGAAGAGAGGCCAACTGCTGGTCCTCTTCTCTGGACCTCACAGGGATGGATTCACACACAGTCTGGAAGAACCTGTCATCATCACAGCTGAAACAACAAAAGATGGGGGACATCAAATCAGACATTTAGGAGACAGTGACGTCCAGAAGTATTGGGACAGGGACACATGGTTTGTTGTTTTGGCTTTGTAATCCAGCATTTTTGAAATTATACAATGACTATGAGGTTAAAGGTCAGCTTTAATCCGAGGGTATTTTCATCCATATCAGGTGAACTATCCAGTTATTATAGGACTTTTTAATACATACAGGAATTCAAAAAAGGCTTTACGGCGAAAGCATACCATGCGATTATCTGAGAACAGTGCCCAGCAGACAAATCATTACAAATAGTAACCAGCCAAGAAGAGGAGTAACAAAAGTCATAAATAGCGTTAAAATGTATCACTTACCTTTGATGATCTTCATATGGTTGCACTCACAAGACTCCCAGTTACGCAATAAATGTTTGTTTTGTTCGATAAAGTCACTCTTTATATCCAAAAACCTCTGTTTGTTAGCGCAATTTGTTCAGTTATCCATTGGAACAAAGCGCGGTCACAGCAGGCAGACGAAAAATCAAAGAAGTACCATAAAAGTTTGTAGAAACATGTCAAACGCTTTTTATAATCAATCCTCAGGTAGTTTTTGTATAAATATACATAATATCAATAGGAAAAACAAGAAAGGCTCTCACGATCAGGACTCATGTCTGGAAATTTCCACTGTCCTCTCATTGAAAGTGATGTTTTCTCCCTCATTTTTTCAGAGTAAAAGCCTGAAACAATGCCTAAAGACTGGCCACATGTAGTGGAAGCCATAGAGACCGTGAACTGGGTCATAAGTCTTTGTATGGTGGATAGGCTTTCAATGGAAAAACAGCCATTTCAAAATAAAAGCATTTCATGGATGGATTTTTCCTCAGGTTTTCGCCTGCCAAATCAGTTCTGTTATACTCACAGACATTATTTTAATAACATTAAAGTTAAAGAAAATAAAACATATTGATTTCATAACTCTTCACCACTAAATACAGAAACACCTGCCTCAAAGTGAAATAAACATTCTAACATTTGAAGTATGAAACATTAATATCCTGAGAAACATATTTTGAAAAAAAATTCACGATCATTATTCAGGATTATTTGTAACCATGGTAGCGTCCACATTCATGTAGAAATGTTTAGAAACATATTATATTATTATTTAAAATAAAAGTGACTCCAAAATGAAACAATACATTATTTATTATTATTATTTTTTCATTTCTATTGGGCACAAAATAATCTGAAACAACCAAAACAAACAGCAAAAAGTTTGTAGAATCACAAGCTTGATGTAGTCATTGCATTCTAGAAATATGGGACCAAATACTAAACTTTTGACTACAATAACCTGTTTGGCGTGCAAGCCCGACGTCGGTACATTTATGACAACAGCCACTTCAAGTGCAGGGCGCGAAATTCAAAAGATATTTTTTTTAAATATTTAACTTTCACACATTAACAAGTCCAATACAGCATATGAAAGGTACACATCTCGTGAATCCAGCCAACATGTCCGATTTTTAAAATGTTTTACAGGGAAGACAAAATATGTAAATCTAT
>NW_019942823.1:39259-43386 GCF_002910315.2 Salvelinus sp. IW2-2015
TGACTTACTGAGCTTGACCGAGCCGTCCATGCCCAGCAGGATGTTGTCACTCTTGATGTCTCTGTGGATCACCTGGTTGGAGTGCAGGAAGTCCAGAGCCTGCAGACACTGTAGAGAGTGGAGACACAGACACATTTCTCCCAATTAAGATCTTTAAAATAACCACAACAGCCTTGATCTCTGAACCAAGTTTTTAGTACTATATCTCTTGACACATTGATGAAAATAATCATGGCCTCTAATCCTTCAAGCTGCATACTGGACCCTATTCCAACTAAACTACTGAAAGAGCTGCTTCCTGTGCTTGGCCCTCCTATGTTGAACATAATAAACGGCTCTCTATCCACTGGATGTGTACCAAAACTATCGGTCTATATTGAATCTCCCATTCCTCTCAAAGAGTTTAGAAAAAGCTGTTGCACGGCCACTCACTGCCTTCCTGAAGACAAACAATGTATATAAAATGCTTCAGTCTGGTTTTAGACCCCATCATAGCACTGAGACTACACTTGTGAAGGTGGCAAATTACCTTTTAATGGCGTCAGACTGAGGCTCTGCATCTGTCCTTGTGCTCCTAGACCTTAGTGCTGCTTTTGATACCATCGATCACCACATTCTTTTGGAGAGATTGGAAACCCAAATTGGTCTACACAGACAAGTTTTGGCCTGGTTTAGATCTTATCTGTGGGAAAGATATCAGTTTGTCTCTGTGGATGGTTTGTCCTCCGACAAATCAACTGTACATTCCGGTGTTCCTCAAGGCTCCGTTTTAGGACCACTATTGTTTTCACCATATATTTTACCTCTTGGTGGTGTCATTCGGAAACATAATGTTAACTTTCACTGCTATGCGGACGACTCACAGCTGTACATTTTGATGAAACATGGTGAAGCCCCAAAATTGCCCTCCCTGGAAGCCTGTGTTTCAGACATAAGGAAGTGGATGGCTGCAAACTTTCTACTTTTAAACTCGGACAAAACAGAGATGCTTGTTTTAGGTCCCAAGAAACAAAGAGATCTTCTGTTGAATCTGACAATTAATCTTGATGGTTGTCGTCTCAAATAAAACTGTGAAGGACCTCTGCGTTACTCTGGACCCTGATCTCTCTTTTGACGAACATATCAAGATTGTTTCAAGGACAGCTTTTTCCATCTGCGTAACATTGCAAAAATCTGACATTTTCTGTCCAAAATTGATGCAGAAAAATGTATCCATGCTTTTGTTACTTCTAGGTTAAACTGCAATGCTCTACTTTCCGGCTACCCGGATAAAGCACTAAATAAACATCAGTTAGTGCTAAATACGGCTGCTAGAATCCTGACTAGAACATTTTTTTTTTATCATATTACTCCAGTGCTAGCCTCCCTACACTGGCTTCCTGTTAAGGCAAGGGCTGATTTCAAGGTTTTACTGCTAACCTACAAAGCATTACATGGACTTGCTCCTACCTATCTTTCCGATTTGGTCCTGCCGTACATACCTACACGTATGCTATGGTCACAAGACGCAGGCCTCCTTACTGTCCCTAGAATTTCTAAGCAAACAGCTGGAGGCAGGGCTTTCTTCTATAGAGCTCCATTTTTACGGAATGGTCTGCCTATCCATGTGAGAGATGCAGACTTGGTCTCAACCTTTAAGTCTTTACTCAAGACTCATCTCTTCAGTAGGTCCTATGATTGAGTGTAGTCTGGCTTAGGAGTGTGAAGGTGAACGGAAAGGCACTGGAGTAACGAACCGTCCTTTCTGTCTCTGCCTGGCCGGTTCCCCTCTCTCCACTGGGATTCTCTGCCTCTAACACTATTACAGGGGCTGAGTCACTGGCTTACTGGTGCTCTTCCATGCCGTCCGTAGGAGGGGTGCGTCACTTGAGTGGGTTGAGTCACTGACGTGATCTTCCTCTTTGGGTTGTGCCGTGGCAGAGATCTTTGTGGGCTATACTCGGCCTTGTCTCAGAATGGTAAGTTGGTGGTTGAATATATCCCTCTAGTGGTGTGGGGGCTGTGCTATGGCAAAGTGGGTGGGGTTATATCCTGCCTGTTTGGCCCTGTCCGGGGGTATCGTCGGACGGGGACACAGTGTCTCCCAACCCCTCCTGTCTCAGCCTTCAGTATTTATGCTGCAGTAGTTTATGTGTCGGGGGGCTAGGGTCAGTCTGTTATATCTGGAGTATTTCTCCTGTCTTATCCGGTGTCCTGTGTGAATTTAAGTATGCTCTCTCTAATTTGCTCTCTCTCTCTCTTTCTCTCTCTCTCTCTCTCTGAGGAGCTGAGCCCTAGAACCATGCCTCAGGACTACCTGACCTGATGACTCCTTGCTGTCCCCAGTCCACCTGGCCATGCTGCTGCTCCAGTTTCAACTGTTCTGCCTGCGGCTATGGAACCTGACTGTTCATGCACGTGTCACCTGTCCCAGACCTGCTGTTTTCAACTCTCTAGAGACAGCAGGAGCGGTAGAGATACTCTGAATGATTGGCTATGAAAAGCCAACTGACATATATTCCTGAGGTGCTGACCTGTTGCACCCTAGAAAACCACTAGGATTATTATTATTTGACCTGCTGGTCATCTATGAACATTTGAACATCTTGGCCATGTTCTGTTATAATCTCCACCCGGCACAGCCAGAAGAGGACTGGCCACCCTCATAGCCTGGTTCCTCTCTAGGTTTTTCCTAGGTTCTGGCCTTTCTAGGGAGTTTTTCCTAGCCACCGTGCTTCTACACCTGCATTGCTTGCTGTTTGGGGTTTTAGGCTGGGTTTCTGTACAGTACTTTGAGATATCAGCTGATGTAAGAAGGGCTTTATAAATACATTTGATTGATTGATTGATTGATATTTAATATGAACAGTGGAGAAGACAGAGGTTACAGTTGAGATGGGGGAGGTTACAGTGGAGAAGACAGAGGTTACAGTGGAGAAGACAGAGGTTACAGTGGAGAAGACAGAGGTTACAGTGGAGAAGACAGAGGTTACAGTGGAGACGGGAGAGTTTACAGTGGAGAAGGCAGAACTTACAGTGGCGAAGACAGAGGTTACAGTGGAGATGGGAGAGTTTACAGTGGAGAAGGCAGAACTTACAGTGGCGAAGACAGAGGTTACAGTGGAGACGGGAGAGTTTACAGAGGAGCAGACAGAGGTTACAGTGGAGAAAACAGAGATTACAGTGGAGAAGGCAGAGGTTCCAAATCAAATCTAATTTTATTTGTCACATGCGCCGAATACAACAACACCTTACAGTGAAATGCTTACTTACAAGCCCTTAACCAACAATGCAGTTTTAAGAAAATACCTACAAATTAATAAAAATAACAAATAATTAAAGAGCAGTAGTAAAATAACAATAGCGAGGCTTTATACAGGGGGTACCGGTACAGACTCAATGTGCGGGGGCACCGGTTAGCAGCAGCGTAAATGGGGGGTGAGGGCAATGCAAATAGTCTGTAAAAGCCATTTGATTAGATGTTGAGGAGTCTTATAGCTTGGGGGTAGAAGCTGTTTAGAAGCCTCTTGGACCTAGACTTGGTGCTCCTGTACCGCTTGCCGTGCGGTAGCAGAGAGAACAGTCTATGACTAGGGTGGCTGGATTTTTAGGGCCATCCTAAAAAATTCCCAACATTTTTAGGGCCTTCCTCTGACATAGGTATAGAGGTCCTGGATGGCAGGAAGCTTGGCCCCGGTGGTGTACTGGGCCGTACGCACTACCCTCTGTAGTGCCGTGCGGTCAGAGGCCGAGCAGTTGCCATACCAGGCAGTGATGCAACCAGTCAGGATGCTCTCGATGGTGCAGCTGTAGAACCTTTTGAGGATCTAAGGACCCATGCCAAATCTTTTCAGTCTCCTGAGGGAGAATAGGCATTGTCGTGCCCTGTGTTTGGACCATGATAGTTTGTTGGTAATGTGGAAGCTCTCAACCCCCTCCATTATAGCCCCGTCGATGTGAATGGGGGTGTGCTCGGCCTTCCTTTTCCTGTAGTCCACGATCAGCTCCTTTGTCTTGATCACGTTGAGGTAACTGGTGAGGTGTTGACAAAAGAGGACTGTCGCTGAGGGGTATAAACTGGTAAGGGGTTGACAGTAGAGGACTGCCACTGAGGGGTAGTAACTGGTAAGGGGTTTGACAGTAGAGGA
>NW_019942823.1:43411-51538 GCF_002910315.2 Salvelinus sp. IW2-2015
AAGACGCAGGCTCCTTACTGTCCCTAGAATTTTCTAAGCAAACACAGCTGGAGGCAGGGCTTTCTTCTATAGAGCTCCATTTTTACGGAATGTCTGCCTATCCATGTGAGAGATGCAGACTTGGTCTCAACCTTTAAGTCTTTACTCAAGACTCATCTCTCAGTAGGTCTATGATTGAGTGTAGTCTGGCTTAGGAGTGGTGAACGGTGAACGGAAGGCACTGGAAGTAACGAACCGTCTTTCTGTCTCTGCCTGGCCGGTTCCCCCTCTCTCCACTGGGATTCTCTGCCTCTAACACTATTACAGGGGCTGAGTCACTGGCTTACTGGTGCTCTTCCATGCCGTCCGTAGGAGGGGTGCGTCACTTGAGTGGGTTGAGTCACTTGACGTGATCTTCCTCTTTGGGTTGTGCCGTGGCAGAGATCTTTGTGGGCTATACTCGCCTTGTCTCAGAATGGTAAGTTGGTGGTTGAATATATCCCTCTAGTGGTGTGGGGGCTGTGCTATGGCAAAGTGGGTGGTTATATCCTGCCTGTTTGGCCCTGTCCGGGGGTATCGTCGGACGGGACACAGTGTCTCCAACCTCCTGTCTCAGCCTTCAGTATTTATGCTGCAGTAGTTTATGTGTCGGGGGGCTAGGGTCAGTCTGTTATATCTGGAGTATTTCTCCTGTCTTATCCGGTGTCCTGTGTGAATTTAAGTATGCTCTCTCTAATTTGCTCTCTCTCTCTCTTTCCTCTCTCTCTTCTCTCTGAGGAGCTGAGCCCTAGAACCATGCTCAGGACTACCTGACCTGATGACTCCTTGCTGTCCCAGTCCACCTGGCATGCTGCTGCTCAGTTTCAACTGTTCTGCTGCGGCTATGGAACTCTGACCTGTTCACTGCACGTGTCACCTGTCCAGACCTGCTGTTTTCAACTCCTAGAACAGCAGGAGCGGTAGAGATACTCTGAATGATTGGCTATGAAAAGCCAACTGACATATATCCTGAGGTGCTGACCTGTTGCACCCTAGAAACCACTAGGATTATTATTATTTGACCCTGCTGGTCATCTATGAACATTTGAACATCTTGGCCATGTTCTGTTATAATCTCCACCCGGCACAGCCAGAAGAGGACTGGCCACCCCTCATAGCCTGGTTCCTCTCTAGGTTTCTTCTAGGTTCTGGCCTTTCAGGGAGTTTTTCCTAGCCACCGTGCTTCTACACCTGCATTGCTTGCTGTTTGGGGTTTTAGGCTGGGTTTCTGTACAGTACTTTGAGATATCAGCTGATGTAAGAAGGGCTTTATAAATACATTTGATTGATTGATTGATTGATATTTAATATGAACAGTGGAGAAGACAGAGGTTACAGTTGAGATGGGGGAGGTTACAGTGGAGAAGACAGAGGTTACAGTGGAGAAGACAGAGGTTACAGTGGAGAAGACAGAGGTTACAGTGGAGAAGACAGAGGTTACAGTGGAGACGGGAGAGTTTACAGTGGAGAAGGCAGAACTTACAGTGGCGAAGCAGAGGTTACAGTGGAGATGGAGAGTTTACAGTGGAGAAGGCAGAACTTACGTGGCGAAGACAGAGGTTACAGTGGAGACGGGAGAGTTTACAGAGGAGCAGACAGAGGTTACAGTGGAGAAAACAGAGATTACAGTGGAGAAGGCAGAGGTTCCAAATCAAATCTAATTTTATTTGTCACATGCGCCGAATACAACAACACCTTACAGTGAAATGCTTACTTACAAGCCCTTAACCAACAATGCAGTTTTAAGAAAATACCTACAAATTAATAAAAATAACAAATAATTAAAGAGCAGTAGTAAAATAACAATAGCGAGGCTTTATACAGGGGGTACCGGTACAGACTCAATGTGCGGGGGCACCGGTTAGCAGCAGCGTAAATGGGGGGTGAGGGCAATGCAAATAGTCTGTAAAAACCATTTGATTAGATGTTGAGGAGTCTTATAGCTTGGGGTAGAAGCTGTTTAGAAGCCTCTTGGACCTAGACTTGGTGCTCCTGTACCGCTTGCCGTGCGGTAGCAGAGAGAACAGTCTATGACTAGGGTGGCTGGATTTTTAGGGCCATCCTAAAAAATTCCCAACATTTTTAGGGCCTTCCTCTGACATAGGTATAGAGGTCCTGGAATGGCAGGAAGCTTGCCCCGTGGGTGTACTGGGCCGTACGCACTACCCTCTGTAGTGCCGTGCGGTCAGAGGCCGAGCAGTTGCCATACCAGGCAGTGATGCAACCAGTCAGGATGCTCTCGATGGTGCAGCTGTAGAACCTTTTGAGGATCTAAGGACCCATGCCAAATCTTTTCAGTCTCCTGAGGGAGAATAGGCATTGTCGTGCCCTGTGTTTGGACCATGATAGTTGTTGGTAATGTGGAAGCTCTTCAACCCCTCCATTATAGCCCCGTCGATGTGAATGGGGGTGTGCTCGGCCTTCCTTTTCCTGTAGTCAACGATCAGCTCCTTTGTCTTGATCACGTTGAGGTAACTGGTGAGGTGTTGACAAAAGAGGACTGTCGCTGAGGGGTAGTACTGGTAAGGGGTTGACAGTAGAGGACTGCCACTGAGGGGTAGTAACTGGTAAGGGGTTGACAGTAGAGGACTGCCACTGAGGGTAGTAACTGGAAGGGGATGACAGTAGAGGACTGCCACTGAGGGGTAAGTAACTGGTAAGGGGTTGACAGTAGAGGGACTGCCACTGAGGGGTAGTAACTGGTAAGGGGATGACAGTAGAGGACTGCCACTGAGGGGTAGTAAACTGGTAGGGGATGACAGTAGAGGCACTGCCACTGAGGGTGGTAACTGGTAAGGGGATGACAGTACAGGACTGCCACTGAGGGGTAGTAACTGGTAAGGGGTTGACAGTAGAGGACTGCCACTGAGGGTAGTAACTGGTAAGGGGATGACAGTACAGGACGCCACTGAGGGGTGGTACTAGGGTTGAATTGCAGAAACATGGTTACTGAGACTTACCGAGATTCACAGCCCAAAACCATACCCTTTTCCCGGGATAAATAATGTCGAGAAACCGGTCAATTATAATAAGTTATTTATTATGAACAGCATGGCGTGAATGGAACTGTTAATTACATGCAATGTCTAAATCTTGCTTCTCTATGGCCTCTGCATGATGAATAAACGCTCAGGGTGGGACAGCTCATCTCAGTATGGAGCACTTCACAATGCATGTAGACCTCTCTCACCATGGTGACTTTATTTCTTGTGAGCAGGTAGACCTAGCATCTCACATGGTGTATAATTCTTGTGACAGGTAGACCTAGCATCTCACCATGGTGACTTTATTTATTGTGACAGGTAGACCTAGCATCTCACCATGGTGACTTTATTTCTTGTGACAGGTAGACCTAGCATCTCACCATGGTGACTTTATTTCTTGTGACAGGTAGACCTAGCATCTCACCATGGTGACTTTATTTCTTGTGACAGGTAGACACACATTGGCTGCAGCATAGCCTATGCTACTGTAAGGTCCAAATGCGTGTCTAATTTACAAATCTCCTTCTGGCTTTCGGGTTCACCATATTTAATTTGCAGCTGCAGACTTTTAAAACAGCCTATCACTCGAATATGGATGCTTTAAATCAGAGTATGTGTGAGCAGTCTCTTCTTCCATCAATTCCATTCAAATTGCATCCAAATAGATCATCCTGTTAAAGATGATATACTGTATTTGTCCTAGCCTACCTCTTTCAGCTAATTAATGAATGGGTTATGCATAATGAGCTTCTCAACTTCTACCCTCTGTCTCTTGCGCAATATGCACGCACCTCCGTCTTCTCTCTTTATAAAACTCTCCTTAGCTCTTGGAGTCCAATGCAGGAAGAGCCAGCGTAGAATAGCTTTGATGGAGAAAAAAAAGTTCATTTATTACACCGGTAGACTATTTGAAGAGGGACGCATGCTCTTGCTTGCTGAATGTTAAATACAAACAGCCAATAGAACTCACTGGTAGTTTAAAAGAAGAGCAAACCCGTGACCGGTAGGCTATAGCAGTTACTCCAGAAAATGATGTCATGGCTTTAGAAGCTTCTGATAGGCTAATTGACATCATTTGAGTCAACTGGAGGTGTACCTGTGGATGTATTTCAAGGCCTACCTTCAAACTCAGCGCCTCTTTGCTTGACATCATGGGGAAATCGAAAGAAATCAGCCAAGACCTCAGAAAAAAGATTGTAGACCTCCACAAGTCTGGTTCATCCTTGAGAGAAATTTCCAAATGCCTAAAGGTACCATGTTCATCTGTACAAACAATAGTGGCAAGTATAAACACCATGGGACCATGCAGCATCATACCGCTCAGGAAGGAGACGCGTTCTGTTCTCCTAGAGATGAACGTACTTTGGTGCGAAAAGTGCAAATCAATCCCAGAAAACAGCAAAGGACCTTGTGAAGATGCTGAGGAAACAGGTACAAAAGTAAAACAGTAAAACGAGTCCTATATCAACATAACCTGAAAGGCCGCTCAGCAAGGAAGAAAGCCACTGCTCCAAAACCGCCAGAAAAAGCAAGACTACGGTTTGCAGCTGCACATGGGGACAAAGATCATACTTTTTGGAGAAATGTCCACTGGTCTGATGAAACAAAAGTAGAACTGTTTGGCCATAATGACCATCGTTTAGGATTGGAGGAAAAAGAGGGGGGCTTGCAAGCCGCAAGAACACCATCCCAACCGTGAAGCACGGGGGTGGCAGCATCATGTTGTGGGGGTGCTTTGCTGCAAGAGGGACTGGTGCACTTCACAAAATAGATAGCATCATGAGGGAGGAAAATTATGTGGATATGTTGAAGCAACATCTCAAGACATCAGTCAGGAAGTTAAAGCTTGGTTGCAAATGGGTCTTCCAAATGGACAATGACCCCAAGCATACTTCCAAAGTTGTGTCAAAATGGCCTGACTCAGTTACACCAGCTCTATCAGGAGGAATGGGCCAAAATTCACCCAATTTATTGTGGGAAGCTTGTGGAAGGCTACCCGAAATGTTTGACCCGAGTTAAACAATTTAAAGGCAATGCTACCAAGTACTAATTGGGTGTATGTAAACTTCTGACCCACTGGGAATGTGATGAAAGAAATAAAAGCTGAAATAAATCATTCTCTCCACTATTATTCTGACATTTCACATTCTTAAAATAAAGTGGTGATCCTAACTGACCTAAAACAGGGAATTTTTACCAGGATTAAATGTCAGCAATTGGGAAAAACTGAGTTTAAATGTATTTGGCTAAGGTGTATGTAAACTTCTGACTTCAACTGTATATGCGTCAGTCTACTAATTATACAAATAGGCCCTATTATATTTCAAAATTAAAATCAAATTCGCTAGCCTATACTTGTAACTTTGTAGGCTGCATGTGCTGCACCAGAATCACATGTTCTCTTCTGCTTTATCATGGTTTGAATGATGTGCGTAATTCCAGTCCATATAATACAGTATAATACAATACAGTACAGTAATAGTCCACACTCAAAAAGATAAGCCTACTGGATCTAGTTTCATTCATTTACCCAGGAGCATATAAACTCAGCAAAAAAATAAACGTCCTCTCACTGTCAACTGCGTTCATTTTCAGCAAACTTAACATGTGATTCAACAACGGAGACATAAACTGGACATGTTCCACAGACATGTGACTAACAGAAATGGAATAATGTGTCCCTGAACAAAGGGGGGGGGRAAAATCAAAAGTAACAGTCAGTATCTGGTGTGGCCACTAGCTGCATTAAGTACTGCAGTGCATCTCATGGACTGCACCAGATTTGCCAGTTCTTGCTGTGAGATGTTACCCCACTCTTCCACCAAGGCACCTGCAAGTTCCCAGACCTTTCTGGGGGGAATGGCTCTAGCCCTCACCCTCCGATCCAACAGGTCCCAAACGTGCTCAATGGGATTGAGATCCAGGCTCTTCACTGGCCATGGCAGAACACTGACATTCCTGTCTTGCAGGAAAYCACGCACAGAACGAGCAGTATGGCTGGTGACATTGTCATGCTGGAGGGTCATGTCAGGATGAGCCTGCAGGAAGGGTACCACATGAGGGAGGAGGATGTCTTCCCTGTAACGCACAGCATTGAGATTGCCTGCAATGACAACAAGCTCAGTCCGATGATGCTGTGACACACCTCCCCAGACCATGACGGACCCTCCACCTCCAAATCGATCCCGCTCCAGAGTACAGGCCGCTGTGTAACGCTCAGTCCTTCGACGATAAACGCAAATCCGTCCCTGCTGAGACAAAACCGTGACTCGTCAGTGAAGAGCACTTTTTACCAGTCCTGCCTGGTCCAGCGGGTTTGTGCCCATAGGCGACGTTGTTGCCGGAGATGTCTGGTGAGGACCTGCCTTACAACAGGCCTACAAGCCCTCAGTCCAGCCTCTCTCAGCCTATTGCGGACGGTCTGAGCACTGATGGAGGGATTGTGCGTTCCTGGTGTAACTCGGGCAGTTGTTGTTGCCATCCTGTACCTGTCTCACAGATGTGATGTTTGGATGTACCGATCCTGTGCAGGTGTTGTTACACGTGGTCTGCCACTGCGAGGTCGATCTGCTGTCCGTCCTGTCTCCATGTAGCGCTGTCTTAGGCGTCTCACAGTACGGACATTTCAATCTATTGCCCTGGCCACATTGCAGTCCTCATGCCACCTTGCAGCATGCCTAAGGCACGTTCACGCAGATGAGCAGGGACCCTGGGCATCTTTCGTTTTGAGTTTTTCAGAGTCAGTAGAAAGGCCTCTTTGGTGTCCTAAGTTTTCATAACTGTGACCTTAATTGCCTACCATCTGTAAGCTGTTAGTGTCTTAACGACCGTTCCACAGGTGCATGTTCATTAATTGTTTATGGTTCATTGAACAAGCATGGGAAACAGTGTTTAAACCCTTTACAATGAAGATCTGTGAAGTTATTTGGATTTTCACTAATTAGCTTTGAAAGACAGGGTCCTGAAAAAAGGACGTTTCTTTTTTTGCTGAGTATAGCTAGCTACATCTATGGGCTTTTATGTTTTTCTGTCGTAAATAATGTGCAGTAGCCTATATATCATACAGGCTATGTACTGGATAACGCCACAATTATTTTGGCTTTTTTGGGCTTGGGCTCATAAAATGTCTAATGTAGAGCTCATAAAATGTCTAATGTAGAGCTCATAAAATGTCTAATGTAGAGCTCATAAAATGTCTATGTAGAGCTCATAAAATGTCATAATGTAGGGCTCATAAAATGTCTATGTGGGGCTCATAATGTCTAATGTAGGGCTCTAAAAATGTCTAATGTAGAGCTCATAAATGTCTAATGTAGGCTCATAAAATGTTAATGTAGAGCTCATAAAAATGTCTAATGTAGGGCTCATAAAATGTCTAATGTGGGGCTCAAATGTAATGTTCTAAGTAGTCGGGTCATAAAATGTCTAATGTAGAGCTCATAAAATGTCTAATGTAGGGCTCATAAATGTCTAATGTGGGGCTCATTAAATGTCTAATGTAGGGCTCATTAAATGTCTAATGTAGGGCTCATTAATGTTTAATATAGGGCACATAAAAGGTCTAGTGTAGGGCTCCTTAAATTCAATGTAGGGCTCATAAAATGTCTAATGTAGGGCTCATAAAAATGTCTAATGTAGGGCTCATAAAATGTCTAATATAGGGCTCATAAAATGTTTAATATAGTGCTCATAAAATGTCTAATGTTGGGCTCATTAAATGTCTAATGTAGGGCTCATAAAATGTTTATATAGTGCTCATAAAATGTCTAATGTTGGGCTCATTAAATGTCTAATGTAGGGCTCAAAAAATGTCTAATGTAGAGCTCATAAATGTCTAATGTAGAGCTCATAAAATGTCTAATGTAGAGCTCATAAAATGTATAATGTGGGCTCATAAATGTCTAATGTAGAGCTCATAAAATGTCTAATGTAGAGGCTCATAAATGTCTAATGTAGGGCTCATAAAATGTCTAATGTGGGGCTCATTAAATGTCTAATGTAGGGCTCATAAAATGTCTAATGTAGAGCTCATAAAATGTCTAATGTAGGGCTCATAAAATGTCTAATGTGGGGCTCATTAAATGTCTAATGTAGGGCTCATTAAATGTCTAATGTAGGCTCAATT
>NW_019942823.1:51902-54850 GCF_002910315.2 Salvelinus sp. IW2-2015
TTGGCGCTCAATTAAATGTCTAATGTAGGGCGCATAAAATGTCTAATGTAGGGCTCATTAAATGTCTTTAATGTAGGCTCATTAAAATGTCTAATTAGGGCGCATTAAATGTCTTTAATGTAGGCTCATAAAATGTCTAATGTTGGGCTCATTAAATGTCTAATGTAGGCGCATAAAATGTCTAATGTAGCTCATAAATGTCTTTAATGTAGGGCTCAAAAGTTCTAATGTAGGCGCATTAAATGTTTAATGTAGGGCTCATTAACATGTCTACGTGTAGGGCTCATAAAATGTCTAATATAGGCCATAAAATTATTATATAGTGCTCATAAAATGTCTAATGTTGGGCTCATTAAAATGTCTAATGTAGGCGTCATAAAATGTCTAATAGGGCTCATAAAATGTTAATATAGTGCTATAAAAAGTCTAATGTGGGCTCATAAAATGTCTAATATAGGCTCATAAAATAATATAGAGTTCACAAAATGTCTAATGTAGGGCTCATAAATGTCTTAATGTAGGGCTCATAAATGTCTTTAATGTAGGGCTCATTAAATGTCTAATGTAGGCTCAAAATGTCTAATGTAGGGCTCATTAAAATGTTCTAATGTAGTGCTCATAAAATGTCTAATGTTGGGCTCATAAAATGTCTAATGTAGGGCGCATAAAATGTCTAATGTAGGGCTCATTAAATGTCTTTAATATAGGAGCTCATTAAATGTCTTAATGTAGGGCCATAAAAGTTATGTAGGCTCATAAATGTCTAATGTCGGGCTCATAAAATGGATCTAATGTAGGGCTCAGTTAAATGTCTAATGTAGGGCTCATTAAATGTCTAATGTAGGGCTCATAAAATGCGTCTAATGTACGGCTCATAAAATGTCTAATGTAGGGCTCAAAATGTCTAATGTAGTGGGCTCATTAATGTCTAATGTAGGGCTCATTAAATGTCTAATGTAGGGCTCATAAAATGTCTAAGTTAGGGCTCATAAAAATGTTCTCATGTAGGCTCAATAAAAGTCTAATGTGGGCTCCATTAAATGTCTAATGTAGGGCTCATTAAATGTCTAATGTAGGGCTCATAAAATGTCTAATGTAGGGCTCATAAAATGTATAATGTAGGGCTCATGTAGGGCTCATTAAATGTCTTACTTCTCTGCAGACTGCAGCGATCTGGCCCTCGTCCATGCAGGTCTCAGTCACCACGTCAGTCAGTGAACCTCCAGCCAGGTATTCCATCACCACCCATAGCTCATCCCCTACCAGGTAACTACAGACAGAGGAGAGAGAGATGAAGTATACTAGTCCCTACCAGGTAACTACAGACAGAGGAGAGAGAGATGAAGTATAGTCATTGCATGAGATGGTCATATTTACAGTAGCTGCTATACGTGTGGTTCTCCCCATCAGCAACCACAGTAAGTGTGTGAGCCTCACCTGTCCAGGTAGTTGACTATGTTGGGGTTTTTGTTTTCCCTCATAACCAGGATCTCGTTGATGATCAGCTCCTTCTTAGGCTGCTGTTGGAGGTTCATCTGCTTGATGGCCACCTGACAGAGGAACAACCATAAACAGGACACAACACGGTGTCTTCAGTGCTCTGATAGATTACACAGTTAATGTGCCAGAAGAGAAGGCTATCAGTAGGCTGACAGATAGACGTAAGATGTGGATGATTTTCTGAAGTGACTGTGGTAGTCAAGTTAGTTTACCTCCTGGCCAGTAGCAATGTCAATGGCTGTGTACACAGTGCCAGATGCCCTGAGGAAACAAGAGAATAACGCATTAGTTCCACATAGAAACAAGTCCTCATGCAAGGAGTTAGAACAGATCACCCAAGCTCTCAAAGTTTCAAGTTTCTAGTTTTTATTGTCATGTCCACAAGTACAGTGAAAGGCCTTTCTTGTTTGCTCCTTCCAGCACCTGTCTCTCCATGGTACCTATCTCCATAATATTAGCGTTATGCCAACTCTCACCTGTCTCTCCACGGTACCTATCTCCATAATATTAGCGTTATGCCAACTCTCACCTGTCTCTCCACGGTACCTATCTCCATAATATTAGCGTTATGCCAACTCTCAATGCTTAATGTAGGGCTCATAAAATGTCTAATGTAGGGGCTCATAAAATGTATAATGTAGGGCTCATGTAGGCTCATTAAATGTCTTACTTCTCTGGGCAGACTGAGCGATCTGGCCTCGTCCATGCAGTCTCAGTCACCACGTCAGTCAGTGAACCTCCAGCCAGGTATTCCATCACCACCCATAGCTCATCCCCTACCAGGTAACTACAGACAGGGAGGAGAGAGAGATGAAGTATACTAGTCCCTACCAGGTACTACAGACAGAGGAGAGAGAGATGAAGTATAGTCATTGCATGAGATGGTCATATTTACAGTAGCTGCTATACGTGTGGTTTCCCCATCAGCAACCACAGTAAGTGTGTGAGCCTCACCTGTCCAGGTAGTTGACTTGTTGGGGTTTTTGTTTTCCTCTAACCAGGATCTCGTTGATGATCAGCTCCTTCTTAGGCTGCTGTTGGAGGTTCATCTGCTTGATGGCCACCTGCACGAAGGAACAACCATACAGGACACAACACGGTGTCTTCAGTGCTCTGATAGATTACACAGTTAATGTGCCAGAGAGAAGGCTATCAGTAGGCTGACAGATAGACGTAAGATGTGGATGATTTTCTGAAGTGACTGTGGTAGTCAAGTTAGTTTACCTCCTGGCCAGTAGCAATGTCAATGGCTGTGTACACAGTGCCAAGATGCCCTGAGGAAACAAGAGAATAACGCATTAGTTCCACATAGAAACAAGTCCTCATGCAAGGAGTTAGAACAGATCACCCAAGCTCTCAAAGTTTCAAGTTTCTAGTTTTTATTGTCATGTCCACAAGTACAGTGAAAGGCCTTTCTTGTTTGCTCCTTCCAGCACCTGTCTCTCCAT
>NW_019942823.1:54875-61006 GCF_002910315.2 Salvelinus sp. IW2-2015
AGAGCCGGAGGCACAATTTGCAATTTTTTTTATTAACACAAGAATTTCCTTCAAAGAAACAATTACAGAATGTATTTTGAATACAAGCAGTTTAATGGCTTCCATTCATAAATGATCAAGAAACCATTTCATTTGGCCACCAGAGGGCAGCATTGACCATTGGCCGTTGGAAAAGGCAGCACTAGTGTCCCTGGTCATGAATAACTAATAGTATGAAGCGTAAACGGTACCTATCTCCATAATATTAGCGTTATGCCAACTCTCACCTGTCTCTCCACGGTACCTATCTCCATAATATTAGCGTTATGCCAACTCTCAAGAGCCTGGAGGACATTTGCCAATTTTTTTTATTAACACAAGAATTTCCTTCAAAGAAACAATTACAGAATGTATTTGAATACAAGCAGTTTAATGGCTTCCATTCATAAATGATCAAGAACCATTTCATTTGGCCACCAGAGGGCAGCATTGACCATTGGCCGTTGGAAAAGGCAGCACTAGTGTCCCTGGGTCAGTAATAACTAATAGGAGTAATTACCATGTCAATAAGATGACCTTTCCTCTCTTTTATCTATAAATGTCTTGCATGATTTAAGACCCTACAGTCTATAATATGCACATTATATCACTTGCATATGTAGAGAATGTCACGAGCTCATTCTGCTGTGAGTGTGTGGTGTGTCTAAGTTACATGTGGAGAGTGTGTGGGGTGCTCACCACTCTGTGATGTGTTTAGTGTATGACTTGTGTGTACAGTACCAAGTCTGTAATGCATACAGTTCATGACTGGCATATGAACCCACCAAGTGTACAGTGTGGTTGAAGTACCCTTTTTAACATGTACAATATGATTCCTTGCAAAGTGTCTGTTCTGTCCCATGTACAGTATATGTACTGTAAATGGTGTGTTATTGTGATCCCTGTGCCACTGGGGTGTTGGGGCTCCAGGGGAATCACAGATCTGATAGTCCCTCTACAGTAGCCTGAGCATCATTTTAGTCAGACAGACACAGATTAAGTAAATTGAAGGCAGGTAGCCTAGTGGTTAAGAGCATTATGCCAGTAACTGAAAGGTTGCTGGTTTGAATCCCCAAGCTGACTAGGTGAAACACCTGTCAATGTGCCCTTGAGCAAGGTACTTAACACTCTGGATGAGAGCATCTGCTAAATGACTACAATGTAAAAAGAATAAAAGCTTGGCTGGGGTACAGTAACCTGTCCCCCTCTCTGCCCTGACATTGTAAACCTCTGAATGCTAGAGGGCAGAGACATGCTTCTGTATTCAACCACCTTGCAATCTGCCTTTGGGCAAGAAACCACAGGCACCAGCCCGGGTACATCCTGGGGCAGTGTCAGGTTTAAACCTGACTGAACGTCTCTTTGTTTTATGATGCTTCCATTTCTGTATGAGCTCCAAAGGAACATAACACAGACCCATGAGGAATGCTGTAACCAGGAACATAACACAGACCCATGAGGAATGCTGTAACCAGGAACATACACAGACCCATGAGGAATGCTTTAACCAGGAACATAACACAGACCATGAGAATCTGTAACAGGAACATAACACAGACCCATGATGAATGCTGTAACCAGGAACATTAACACAGACCCATGATGAAATGCTGTAAACCAGGAATAACACAGACCCTGAGGAATGCTGTAACCAGGAACATAACACAGAACCCATGATGAATGCTGTAACCAGGAACATAACACAGACCCATGAAGGAATGCTGTAACAGGAACATAACACAGACCCATGATGAAATGCTGTAACCAGGAACATAACACAGACCCATGAGGAATGCTGTAACCAGGAACATACACAGACCCATGATGAATGCTGTAACAAGGAACATAAACACAGACCCATGAGGAATGCTGTAACCAGGAACATAACACAGACCCCATGTATGAATGCTGTAACCAGGAACATAACACAGACCCTGAGGAATGCTGTAACCAGGAACATAACACAGACCCATGATGAATGCTGTAACCAGGAACATAACACAGACCCATGATGATGCTGTCCAGGAATACACAGACCTATGAGGAATGCTGTAACCAGGAACATAACAGACCCATGTGAATGCTGTAACCAGGACTAAACAGACCCATGATGAATGCTGTAACCAGGAACATAACACAGACCCATGAGGAATGCTGTAACCAGGAAACATAACACAGACCCATGAGGAATGCTGTAACCAGGAACATAACAGACCCATGGTGAATGCTGTAACCAGGAACATAACACAGACCCATGATGATTGCTGTAACCAGGAAACATAACAAAGACCCATGATGAATGCTGTAACCAGGAACATACAGACTCCATGAGGAATGCCTGTAACCCAGGAACATAACAGACCCATAGTGAATGCTGTAACAGGAACATAACACAGACCATGATGAATGCTGTAACCAGGAACATAACACAGACCCATGAGGGAATGCTGTAACCAGGAACATAACACAGACCCATGAGGAATGCTGTAACCAGGAACATAACACAGACCCATGATGAATGCTGTAACAGGAACATAACACAGACCCATGATGAATGCTGTAACCAGGAACATAACACAGACCCATGATGAATGCTGTAACCAGGAACATAACACAGACCCAATGAGGAATGCTGTAACCAGGAACATAACACAGACCCATGATGAATGCTGTAACCAGGAACATAACACAGACCATGAGAATGCTGTAAACAGGAACATAACACAGACCCACGATGAATGCTGTAACCAGGAACATAACACAGACCCATGAGGAATGCTGTAAACCAGGAACATAACACAGACCCATGATGAATGCTGTAACCCAGGAACATAAACACAGACCCATGAGGAATGCTGTAACCAGGAACATAACAGAGACCCATGATGAATGCTGTAACCAGGAACATAACACAGACCCATGATGAATGCTGTAACCAGGAACATAACCAGACCTATGAGGAATGCTGTAACAGGAACATAACAGACCCATGGTGAATGCTGTATCAGGAACATAACAGACCCATGATGAATGCTGTAACAGGAACATAACACAGACCCATGAGGAATGCTGTAACCAGGAACATAACACGAACCCATGAGGAATGCTGTAACCAGGAACAATAACAGACCCATGGTGAATGCTGTAACCAGGAACATAACACAGACCCATGGATGATTGCTGTAACAGGAACATAACAAGCCCATGATGAATGCTGTAACCAGGAACATAACACAGACCCATGAGGAATGCTGTAACCAGGAACATAACACGACCCATAGTGAATGCTGTAATCAGGAACATAACACAGACCCATGATGAATGCTGTAACCAGGAACAATAACACAGACCCATGAGAATGCTGTAACCAGGAACATAACACAGACCCATGAGGAATGCTGTAACCAGGAACATAACACAGACCCATGATGAATGCTGTAATCAGGAACATAACACAGACCCATGAGGAATGCTGTAACCAGGACATAACACAGACCCTGATGAATGCTGTAATCAGGAACATAACACAGACCCATGAGAATGCTGTAACCAGGAACATAACACAGACCCATGAGGAATGCTGTAACCAGGAACATAACAGACCCATGGTGAATGCTGTAACCAGGAACATAACACAGCCCAGAGGATGTGTAACCAGGAGCATAAAGACCCATGAGGAATGCTGTAACCAGGAACATAACACAGACCCATGAGGAATGCTGTAACCAGGAACATAACAGACCATGGTGAATGCTGTAACCAGGAACAATAACACAGAACCACATGATGAATGCTGTAACCAGGAACATAACACAGACCCATGATGAATGCTGTAAACCAGGAACATAACACAGACCCATGGTAATGCCTGTAAACAGGAAACATAACACAGACCCAGATGAATGCTGTACCAGGAACATAACACAGACCCATGATGAATGCTGTAACCAGGAACATAACACAGACCCATGAGTGAATGCTGTAACCAGGAATAACACAGACCGCATGAGGAATGCTGTAACCAGGACATAACAACAGAGCCATGATGAATGCTGTAACCAGGAACATAACACACCCATGAGGAATGCTGTAACCAGGAACATAACACAGACCCATGATGAATGCTGTAACCAGAACATAACACAGACCCATGATGAATGCTGTAACCAGGAACATACACAGACCCATGATGATGCTGTAACAGGAACATAAACAGACCATGAGGAATGCTGTAACCAGGAACATAACAGACCCATGATGAATGCTGTAACCAGGAACATAACACAGACCCATGATGAATGCTGTAACCAGGAACATAACACAGACCCATGATGAATGCTGTAACCAGGAACATAACACAGACCCATGAGGAATGCTGTAACCAGGAACATAACACAGACCCATGATGAATGATGTAACCAGGAACATAACACAAGACCCATGATGAATGCTGTAACCAGGAACATAACACAGACCCATGGATGAATGCTGTAACCAGGAAATAACATAGACCCATGATGAATGCTGTAACCAGGAACATAACACAGACCATGTGAATGCTGTAACCAGGAATATAACACAGACCATGAAGGATGCTGTAACCAGGAACATAACACGACCCATGTGAATGCTGTAACCAGGAATATAACACAGCCCATGGTGAATGCTGTAACAGGAACATAACAACAGACGCATGGTGAAATGCTGTAACCAGGAACATAACACAGACCCATGATGAATGCTGTAACAGGAACATAACACAGACCCATGGTGAATGCTGTAACCAGGACATAACAAGACCCATGGTGAATGCTGTAACCAGGAACATAACACAGACCCATGATGAATGCTGTACAGGAACATAACACAGACCTGTGGTAATGATGTACCAGGAATATAACACAGACCATTGTGAATGATGAACCAGAACATAACACAGACCCATAATGAATGCTGTAACCAGGAACATAACACAGACCCATGATGAATGCTGTAACCAGGAACATAACACAGACCCGTGGTGATATGCTATAAAGGAACATAACACAGACCCATGGTGAATGCTGTAACCAGGAACATAACACAGACCCATGGTGAATGCTGAAGGAACATAACACGACCATGGTAAATGCTGTACAGGAACATAAACAGACCCATAGTGAATGCTGAAGGAACATAACACAGACCCATGGTGAATGCTGAAGGAACATAACAACAGAACAATGGTGAATGCGCTGGTTAACAGGAACATAACACAGACCCATGTGAATGCTGAAGGAACATAACCAGACCCATGATGAATGCTGTAAGAACATAACACAGACCCATGGTGAATGCTGAAGGAACATAACACAGACCATGTGAAATGCTGAAGGAACATAACACAGACCCATGGATGAATGCTGAAGGAACATAACACAGACCCATGGTGAATGCTGAAGGAACATAACACAGACCCATGGTGATTGCTGAAGGAACATAACAAGACCCATGGTGAATGCTGAGAAATAACACAGACCCAGATTAATGCTGAAGGAAACATAAACAGACCCATGGTGAATGCTGAAGGAACATAACAGACCCAGGTGAATGCTGTACAGGACATACACCGACCATGATGAATGCTAATGAACATACCGACCATGGTGAAGCTGAAGGAAACATAAACACAGACCCATGGTGAATGCTGGAGACATAACCACAGACCCTGGTGAATGCTGAAGGAACATAACACAGAACCCATTGTGAATGCTGAAGGAACATAACACAGACCCATGGGATGCTGAAGGAACATAACACAGACCCAGGTGAATGCTGAAGGAAATAACAAGACCCTTGTGAAGCTGAAGGAACATACACAGACCCATGGTGAATGCTGAAGGAAACATAACACAGAACCCATTGTGAATGCTGAAGGAACATAACACAGACCCATGTGAAATGCTAAGGAACATAACACAGACCCATGGTGAATGCTGAAGGAAACATAACAACAGACCCATTGAATGCTGAAGGAACATAACACAGACCCATATGTGAATGCTGAAGGAACATAACACAGACCCATGGTGAATGGCTGAAGGAACATAACACAGACCCATTGTGAATGCTGA
>NW_019942823.1:61031-63531 GCF_002910315.2 Salvelinus sp. IW2-2015
AGAGAGAGATCCATGAGGAATGCTGTAACCAGACATAACACAGACCCATGAGGAATGCTGTAACCAGGAACATAACACAGACCCATGATGAATGCTGTAACAGGAACATAACACAGACCCATGAGGAATGCTGTAACCAGGAACATAACACAGACCCATGATGAATGCTGTAATCAGAAACATAACACAGACCATGAGGAAGTGCTGTACCCAGGAACATAACACAGACCCATGAGGAATGCTGTACCAGGAACATAACAGACCCATGGTGAATGCTGTACCAAGGAACATAACACAGACCCATGAGGAATGCTGTAACCAGGAACAAATAACACAGACCCATGAGGAATGCTGTAACCAGGAACATAACAAGACCCATAGAAATGCTGTAACCAGGAACATAACAACCCATGGTGAATGCTGTAACCAGGAACATAACACAGACCCATGATGATGCTGTAACCAGGAACAATAAACAGACCCATGATGAATGCTGTAAACAGGAACATAACACAGACCCATGGAGAATGCTGTAATCAGGAACATAACACAGCCCATGATGAATGCTGTAACCAGGAACATAACACAGACCATGATGAATGCTGTAACCAGGAACATAACACAGACCCATGGTGAATGCTGTAACAGGACATAACACAGACCCATGAGGAATGCTGTAACCAGGAACATAACACAGACCCATGAGAATGCTGTAACCAGAACATAACACAGACCCATGAGAATGCTGTAACCAGGAACATAAACAGACCCATGATGAATGCTGTAACCAGGAACATAACACAGACCCATGATGAATGCTGTAACCAGGAACATAACACAGAACCCATGATGATGCTGTACCAGGAACATAACACAGACCCATGAGGAATGCTGTAACCAGGAAACATAAACAGGAACCCATGATGAATGCTGTAACCAGGAACATAACACAGACCCATGATGAATGCTGTAACCAGGAACATAAACAAGACCCATGATGAATGCTGTAACAGGAACATAACACAGACCCATGAGGAATGCTGTAACCAGAACATAACACAGACCCATGATGAATGTGTAACCAGGAACATAACACAGACCCATGATGAAATGCTGTAACCAGGAAACATAACACAGACCCATGATGAATGCTGTAACCAGGAACATAACAAGACCCATGATGAATGCTGTAACCAGGAACATAACACAGACCCATGATGAATGCTGTAACCAGGAACATAACACAGACCCATGAGGAATGCTGTAACCAGGAACATAACACAGACCCATGATGAATGCTGTAACCAGGAATAACACAGACCCATGGTGAATGCTGTAACCAGGAACATAAACAGACCATGGTGAAATGCTGTAACCAGGAACATAACACAGACCCCATGATGAATGCTGTAACCAGGAACATAACACAGACCCATGTGAATGCTGTAACCAGGAACATAACACAGACCCATGGTGATGCTGTAACCAGGAACATAACACGAGACCATGATGAATGCTGTAACCAGGAACATAAAACAGACTGTGGTGAATGCTGTAACCAGGAACATAACACAGACCCATGGTGAATGTGTAACCAGGAACATAACACAGACCCATGAATGCTGTAACCAGGAACATAACACAGACCCATGATGAGAATGCTGTAACCAGGAACATACACAGACCCATGGTGAATGCTATAACCAGGAACATAACCAGACCCATGGTGAATGCTGTAACCAGGAACAATAACACAGACCCATGTGAATGCTGAAGGAACATAACAACAGACCCATGGTAAATGCTGTAACCAGGAACATAAACACAGACCCATGAGTGAATGCTGTAAGGAACATAACACAGACCCATGGTGAATGCTGAAGGAACATAACACAGACCCATGGATGAATGCTGTAAGCCAGGAAACATAACACAGACCCATGTGAATGCTGAACCGGAAACATAACACAGACCCATGATGAATGCTGAAGAACAATAACACAACAGGTGATGCTGAACAGGACATAACACAGACCATGGTGAATGCCGAAGGAACTAACACACGACCCATGATGAATGCTGAAGGAACATAACACAGACCCATGGTGAATGCTGTAACCAGGAACATAACACAGACCCATGAGTGAATGCTGTAACGGAACATAACACAGACCCATGTGGAATGCTGAAGGAACATAACACAGACCCATGATAATGCTGTAACGGAACATAACACAGACCCATGGTGAATGCTGAAGAACAAACACAGAACCCATGTGAATGCTGTAACCAGGAACATAACACAGACCCATGATGAATGCTGTAAGGAACATAACCAGACCCATGTGAATGCTGAACCGGAACATAACACAGACCATGGGAATGCTGTAAGGAACATAAACACAGACCCATGGTGAATGCTGAAGGAACATAACACAGACCCATTGTGAATGCTGAAGGAACATAACACAGACCATGGGAATGCTGAAGGAACATAACA
>NW_019942823.1:68531-70362 GCF_002910315.2 Salvelinus sp. IW2-2015
TCCTAAGTCTTAGATCTGTAACATTGTGTTAAATCATTGTTCATAATCTCAGGGTGACTCACAGATTTAGTGTGCTCAGGTCGAGGTGCGATGACGGGTGGTTGCTCATCGTTATCATCGTCATCCTCCTCCTCTTCCTCCTCCTCCTCCTCCTCCTCCTCTGACACAGGGGGTGCTATAGGGGGCTCTGTGGATGTCTTTGCACCCTGAGGTGTAAAACAAGGTGTCAGTGAGGAGGTCTGTAGTACATTGGACTGTGACAATCTGAAACGCTGGGACAGCTGCGTCACCTGTATTACTGTAAATGGTTTGTCCAGGGACTCCTAATGTTCCATGTAATAAGGCACGTCCATGCTGACAATAGACACCTCCTAAGACCATACCATTACAACAGGGTGCTCAGCTGTGAAATAAGATAGGGTAAAACATAAATATTACATTTATTCCACAGTGTAATCAGGAATATAGTTATCCAACATGATCCACTTGATTAAACCTGGGCCCTTATCCACAAATCTAGGATCTGTCCATATAATATGATTTATAATTATCTAAAAGGCAAAACTGACCCTAGATCAGCACTCCTACTTTGAGACCCTTTGTGGATACGGGACTTGGACAAGAAAGCTCCAGTACTAGAATGGCTTCTGATCAGATGGGCTGAGGTATAGATCCCTAACAGCTAGAACATGGCTAACATTCTCTGTCGTGATGTGTTTCAGTGACAGCTCATAGAACAGCATTTTACAGCATACAGTTGGACCTGGAGAGCCAAGCAAACCAACCCCTGACCCAACACTCCAACTCCAACCAGAGACACTAAAAGCAGCCGTACAGTACGTCACACACCCATTCTGATGGTGGATCAGAGTGCTATGCAAAGCCACTCTCTCCTGTACTCCATCATAAACACCAGCATCCGGGTGACCACTTGGACTGTACAGTGGGATAGATTTCATCCATCCCTAGCCTAAACATGTAACGTAGATGGTAAAACATATCCAAAACAGCACAGCATAGCAGTAGTGGTGATTAGCTGCAGGCTATTGGTGCCAAGCCAGCAGCTCTTTGCTTAGCAGTGGAAGTTGATTTGGTTTAAGCGGTACCATGATGGATAATAGGGGTCAGTGTTCTGAAGACAGCCGCAGATTTACAGCACAGACAGAGCCGGAGAAGGCAGTGGAGATGAGAGGCTAGCTGGCTAATGATAAGCAGCGCGAGCTAGCACGTTTCTACTGGGCCATGCAGTCAGATCTAAAGCAGGGACATATTGGCTCTGTGAGGAAGGAAGTGAAGAACACGTGTTCAGACATGCAGGATTTTGAAGATCATAATCGCCCTCTTAGGCAAGCGCCCAGCCCTGACAGTTTTAAACATGGGCCATTTGGAATTGTTTAAGGAGCTGCTTACGACAAGTGGTGAAATAGAGAAGCCATTACACTTAAAAGAGAGTGAAGCGGTCTCTAATATCTCAAACATTTGGCAGATGGTAAGTCATGTTCATGTCCATCCAATAGAGCCTGCATATCTGGGCATACCCAGCATCAACAACATTAGGAGTTCAACATGGTTCCATTTAGTGTTCAGCCAATGTAGAGGCATGTGGAAAGGAATATGGAGGAGTTACCTTGTCAAATAATGCACTGCAGGTTCTAAGGCTGACAGGAGGCCCAGACGACAGCAGTCGGTTCTGAATGTGAAGGTTGAAAATGGAAGGATTTACTGAACACAGACCCACACAACATTACAGAACAATGGACTATAAAGAGATGGGGAGAGTAGAGGACAGGGGACTACTACAGAGAGATGGGGAGAGTAGAGGACAGGGGAC
>NW_019942823.1:71058-72982 GCF_002910315.2 Salvelinus sp. IW2-2015
TCCTTATTGAGAGGAGTGGTACCTACTGCCTGGTTCTGAACCAGCCCCTTATTGAGAGGAGTGGTACCTACTGCCTGGTTCTGAACCAGTTCCTTATTGAGAGGAGTGGTACCTACTGCCTGGTTCTGAACCAGTTCCTTATTGAGAGGAGTGGTACCTACTGCCTGGTTCTGAACCAGCTCCTTATTGAGAGGAGTGGTACCTACTGTCTGGTTCTGAACCAGCTCCTTATTGAGAGGAGTGGTACCTACTGCCTGGTTCTGAACCAGTTCCTTATTGAGAGGAGTGGTACCTACTGTCTGGTTCTGAACCAGTTCCTTATTGAGAGGAGTGGTACCTACTGTCTGGTTCTGAACCAGTTCCTTATTGAGAGGAGTGGTACCTACTGCCTGGTTCTGAACCAGCTCCTTATTGAGAGGTGTGTCACCTGCTCTATCAACACTTCATCAGGACCATCAGAGTGCTGGGAGTCAGCAGGCCGGCGCCACCGCCTGGGAAAACCAGCCATCTCCAGACATAACAAAACCATCATAGAGAAAAGGCCTCTGTGTGCCAACTCTTCACACCCAAGCCAGAGGTAAAGTACCAACAGACAGAAAGACTGAATGCAGTTGAGTGCACACGACCTCTGAGAGTCTTCTCTCTCAGTCCACCGATGAAACATTACTCTGACAGCGACACAGCCCAGAGACAGTCATTTGGCTGATTCCCAAAAGGGACGGTTAGACTCTGAGACAGTCATATGAGGTCATGTTAATGGACCCAGCGAGAACACGCAGTCTGGCTTACAGTGCTAACTAAAACTCCAGAGCACACTACAGCTGACAAGAGAGCAATACACAGAGTATACGCTCATATTTGTTTCTCTTTCAATAAATGCTAATGAGTTGTTAAGAGGAAAAGAACATGTTTGAAATGAAGTAGCACTTACCAGAGTGTTGGCTGCTATGTATCCCTGTGCTGACTTGTCTGAAAGAGAAAGGAATCATTGCCAGACGTCTCATTCTCTTACATTAACAACAACACACTGACAGTTAAATATAACCAAGATGACAACACACTGACAGTTAAATACAACCAAGAGGACAACACACTGACAGTTAAATATAACCAAGATGACAACACACTGACAGTTAAATATAACCAAGATGACAACACACTGGCAGTTAAATATAACCAAGATGACAACACACTGACAGTTAAATATAACCAAGATGACAACACACTGACAGTTAAATATAACCAAGACAGATGACAAACACACTGACAGTTAAATATAACCAAGATGACAACACACTGACAGTTAAATTAACCAAGATGCACACACTGACAGTTTAAATATACCAGAGGACAACACACTGACAGTAAAATATAACAAATGACAACACACTGACAGTTAATATACCAAGATGACAACACACTGACAGTTAAATAAACCAAGATGACAACACCTGACCAGTTAATATAACCAAGATGACAACACACTGACAGTTAAATATAACCAGATGACAACACACTGAAGTTAATATAACCAAGATGAAACACACTGACAGTTAAATATACCCAAGATGACAACACCACTGACAGTTAAATATAACCAAGATGACAACACACTGACAGTTAAATATAACCAAGATGACAACACCACTGACAGTTAAATATAACCAAAGAGACCAACAACTGACAGTTAAATACAACCAAGATGACACCACACTGACAGTTAAATACAACCAAGAACAACACACTGACAGTTATATAACAAATACACCACTAGACAGTATACACCAAGATGACACCACACTGACAGTTAAATACAACCAAGATGACAACACACTGACAGTTAAATATAACCAACATGACAACACACTGACATTAAATTAACCAAGAGGACAACACACTGACGTTAAATATAACCAAAGCAGAA
>NW_019942823.1:73963-108251 GCF_002910315.2 Salvelinus sp. IW2-2015
CACATTGACTTAATGCCATTGTATGGTACCTACCACTGTTACCCTGCCACACTGACTTAATGCCATCGTATGGTACCTACCACTGTTACCCTGCACATTGACTTAATGCCATCGTATGGTACCTACCACTGTTACCCTGCACACTGACTTAATGCCATCGTAGGTACCTACCACTGTTACCCTGCACACTGACTTAAGCCATCGTATGGTACCTACCACTGTTCCCTGCACATTGACTTATGCCATCATATGGTACCTACCACTGTTACCCTGCACACTGACTTAATGCCATCGTATATGTACCTACCACTGCTACCCTGCACACTGACTTAATGCCATCATATGGGACCTCCCACTCTTACCCTGCACATTGACTTAATGCCATCATATAGTACCTACCACTGTTACCCTGCACATTGACTTAATGCCGTCGTATGGTACCTACCACTGTTACCCTGCATTGACTTAATGCCATTCATATGTCCATACCACTGTTACCCTGCACATTATTGACTAATGCCATCGTATGTACCTACCACTGCTTACCCTGCACATTGACTTAATGCCATCATATGGTACACACCACTGTTACCCTGCACACTGACTTAATGCCATCATATGGTACCTCCACTGTTACCCTGCACATTGACTTAATGCCATCGTATGGTACCTACCACTTTTACCCTGCACACTGACTTAATGCCATCGTATGGTACCTACCACTGTTACCCTGGCACCACTGACTTAATGCCATCATATGGTACCTCCCACGTTTCCCTGCACACTGACTTAATGCCATCGTTAGGTACCTACCACTGTTACCCTGGCACATTGACTTAATGCCATCGTATGGTAACCTACCACTGTTACCCTGCACCACTGACTTAATGCCATCGTATGGTACCTACCACTGTTACCCTGCACACTGACTAATGCCATCGTATGGTACCTACCACTGCTACCCTGCACACTGACTTAATGTCATCGTATGTACCTACCACTGTTACCCTGCATATTGACTTAATGCCATCGTTATGGTACCTACCACTGCTACCCTGCACATGACTTAATGCCATCATAATGGTACCTACCACTGTTACCCTGCACATTGACTTAATGCCATCGTATGGTACCTACCACTGTTACCCTGCACATTGACTTAATGCCATCATATGGTCCATACCACTGTTACCCCTGCACATTGACTTAATGCCATCGTATGGTACCTACCACTGCTACCCTGCACATTGACTTAATGCCATCGTATGGTACCTACCACTGTTACCCTGCACATGGATATGATACTAGTAGCGACCTTGTATACAGTGTACAATTCTTGTGTGTTTTACTCCTTGTGAGTATTTATTCTTAGATTTCTTGAAAATTCCTTTCTATCTCTTGACATCTGACCTGGTAATTTGAACACTGCATTGTTGAGAAACAGTTTGTAAGACCGTGTTTATCCTGTTCAAGCAACAAATTAAACTTTGATTTGATACATACAGTTTATCAGAGTGCTGACGATTGAGAGTGTTGGTACCTACTGCCTGTTCTGAACCAGCTCCTTATTGAGAGGAGTGGTACCTACATGCTGTTCTGAACCAGCCCCTTATTGAGAGGAGTGTACCTACTGCCTGGTTCTGAACCAGCCCCTTATTGAGAGGAGTGGTACCACTGCCTGGTTCTGAACCAGCCCCTTATTGAGAGGAGTGGTACCTACTGCCTGTTCTTAACCAGTTCCTTATTGAGAGGAGTGGTAACCTACTGCCTGGTCTGAACCAGTTCCTTATTGAGAGGAGTGGTACCTACTACCTGGTTCTGAACCAGTTCCTTATTGAGAGGAGTGGTACCTACTGCCTGGGTCTGAACCAGCCCCTTATTGAGAGGAGTGGTACCCTACTGTCTGGTTCTGAACCAGTTTCCTTATTGAGAGGAGTGGTACCTACTGTCTGGTCTGAACCAGCCCCTTATTGAGAGGAGTGGTACCTACTACCTGGTTCTGAACCAGCCCTTATTGAGAGGAGTGGTACCTACTGTCTGGTTCTGAACCAGTTCCTTATTGAGAGGAGTGGTACTACTGCCTGGTTCTGAACCAGCCCCTTATTGAGAGGAGTGGTACCTACTGCCTGGTCTGAACCAGTTCCTTATTGAGAGGAGAGTGGTACCTACTGCCTGGTTCTGAACCAGCTCCTTATTGAGAGGAGTGGTACCTACTGCCTGGTTCTGAACCAGTTCCTTATGAGAGGGAGTGGTACCTACTGTCTGGTTCTGAACCAGTTCCTTATATGAGGGAGTGGTACCTACTGTCTGGTTCTGAACCAGTTCCTTATTGAGAGGAGTGGTACCTACTGCCGGTTCTGAACCAGCCCCTTATTGAGAGGAGTGGTACCTTCTGCCTGGTTTCTTAAAACCAGTTCCTTATTGAGAGAGTGGTACCCACTGTCTGGTTCTGAAAAACCAGTTCCTTTGAGAAAGAGGGTACACTACTGCCTGGTCTGAACCAGCTCCTTATTGAGAGGAAGTGGTACCTACTGCCTGGTTCTGAACCAGCCCCCTTATTTGAGAGGAGTGGTACCTACTGTCTGGTTCTGAACCAGCCCCTATATGAGAGGAGTGGTACCTACTGCCTGGTTCTGAACCAGCCCCTCTTTGAGAAGGAGTGGTACCTACTGTCTGGTTCTGAACCAGCCCCTTATTGAGAGGAGTGGGACCTACTGCCTGGTTCTGAACCAGCATCCTATTGAGAGGAGTGGACCTACTGCCTGGTTCTGAACCAGCCCCTATTGAGAGGAGTAGTACCTTACTGCCGGTTCTGAACCAGTTCCTTATTGAGAGAGTTGGTACCTACTGTCTGGTTCTGAACCATTCCTTATTGAGAGGAGTGGTACCTTACTGCCTGTTCTGAACCAGTTCCTTATTGAGAGGAGTGGTACTACTGCCTGGTTCTGAACCAGCTCCTTATGAGAGGAGTGGTACCTACTGCCTGGTTCTGAACCAGCTCCTTATTGAGAGGAGTGGTACCTAAACAGCCGTGGTTCTGAACCAGCCCCTTATTGAGAGGAGTGGTACCTACTGCCTGGTTCTGAACCAGTCCCTTATTGAGAGGAGTGACCTTACTGCTCCCATGTTCTGAACCAGCTCCTTATGAGAGGATGGTACCTACTGCCGGGTCTGAACCAGCCCTTATAGAGGAGTGGTACCTACTTCGCCTGGTTCTGAACCAGTTCCTTATGAGAGGAAGTGGTAACCACTACCTGGTTCTAACCAGTTCCTTATTGAGAGGAGTGGTACCTACTGCTGGTTCTGAACCAGTTCCTTATGAGAGGAGTGGTACCTACTGTCTGGTTCTGAACCAGTTCCTTATGAGAGGAGTGGTACCTACTGCCTGCGTTCTGAACCAGCCCTATTGGAAGAGGTGTCACCTGCTCTATCAACACTTCATCAGGACCATCAGAGTCGGGAGTCAGCAGGCCGGCGCCACCGCCTGGGGAAAACCAGCCATCTCCAGACATAACAAAACCATCATAAGAGAAAAGGCCTCTGTGTGCCAACTCTTCACCCCAAGCCAGAGGTTAAAGTACCAACAGACAGAAAGACTGAATGCAGTTGAGTGCACACGACCTCGAGAGTCTTCTCTCTCAGTCCACCGATGAAACATTACTCTGACAGCGACACAGCCCAGAGACAGTCATTTGGCTGATTCCCAAAAGGGACGGTTAGACTCTGAGACAGTCATATGAGGTCATGTTAATGGACCCAGCGAGAACACGCAGTCTGGCTTACAGTGCTAACTAAAACTCCAGAGCACACTACAGCTGACAAGAGAGCAATACACAGAGTATACGCTCATATTTGTTTCTCTTTCAATAAATGCTAATGAGTTGTTAAAAAGGAAAAGAACATGTTTGAAATAAGTAGCACTTACCAGAGTGTTGGCTCTATGTATCCCTGTGCTGACTTGTCTGAAAGAGAAAGGAATCATTGCCAGACGTCTCATTCTCTTACATTAACAACAACACACTGACAGTTAAATATAACCAAGATGACAACACACTGACAGTTAAATACAACCAAGAGGACAACACACTGACAGTTAAATATAACCAAGATGACAACACACTGACAGTTAAATATAACCAAGATGACAACACACTGGCAGTTAAATATAACCAAGATGACAACACACTGACAGTTAAATATAACCAAGATGACAAACACACTGACAGTTAATATAACCAAGATGACAACACACTGACAGTTAAATATAACCAAGATGACAACACACTGACAGTTAAATATAACCAAGATGACAACACCACTGACAGTTAAATATAACCAAGATGACACACACTGACAGTTAATATAACCAAGGACAACACACTGACAGTAAATATAACCAAGATGACAACACACTGACAGTTAAATATAACCAAGATGACAACACACTGACAGTTAAATATAACCAAGATGACAAACACACTGACAGTTAAATATACAGATGACAACACACTACAGTAAATATAACCAGATGACAACACACTGACAGTTAAATATAACCAAGATGAAAACACACTGACAGTTAAATATAACCAAGATGACAACAACACTGACAGTTAAATATAACCAAGATGACAACACACTGACAGTTAAATAACCAAGAGACAACACACTGACAGTTAAATATATACCAAAGAACAACACACTGACAGTTAAATACAACCAAGATGACAACACACTGACAGTAATACAACCAGAGACAACACCAACTGACAGTTAATTATAACCAAGATGACACCACACTGACAGTTAATACAACCAAGATGACACACACTGACAGTTAAATACAACCAAGATGACAACACACTGACAGTTAAATATAACCAAGATGACAACACACTGACAGTTAAATATAACCAAGAGGACAAACACACTGACTGCTTAAATATAACAAAGAACAACACACTGCAGTTAAATACAACCAAGAGGACAACACACTGACAGTTAAATACAACCAAGATGACAACACACTGACAGTTAAATACAACCAAGATGACAATACACTGACAGTTAAATATAACCAAGATGACAACACACTGACAGTTAAATATAACCAAGAGGACAACACACTGAAGTTAAATATAACCAAAAGAACAACACACTGACAGTTAAATACAACCAAGATGACAACACACTGACAGTTAAATATAACCAAGATGACAACACACGGACAGTTAAATATAACCAAGAGGACAACACACTGACAGTTAATATAAACAAGAGGACAACACACTGACAGTTAAATACAACCAAGATGACAACACACTAAAAGTTAAATATAACAAGATGACAACACACTGACAGTTAAATATAACCAAGAGGACAACACACTGACAGTTAAATACAACCAAGATGACAACACACTGACAGTTAAATATAACCAAGATGACAACACACTGACAGTTAAATAACCAAGAGGACAACACACTGACAGTTAAATATAACCAAGAGGACAACACACTGACAGTTAAATATAACCAAGATGACAACACACTGACAGTTAAATATAACCAAGAGGACAACACACTGACAGTTAAATATAACCAAGATGACAAACACACTGACAGTTAAATATAACCAAAGAGGACAACACACTGACAGTTAAATACAACCAAGATGACACACACTGACAGTTAAATATAACCAAGATGACAACACACTGACAGTTAAATATAACCAAGAGGACAAACACACTGACAGTTAAATATAACCAAGAGGACAACACACTGACAGTTAAATATAACCAAGATGACAAACAACACTGACAGTTAAATATAACCAAAAGAACAACACACTGACAGGTTAAATATAACCAAGAGGACAACACACTGACAGTTAATTATAAACCAAGAGGACAACACACTGACAGTTAAATATAACCAAGAGACCCAACCACACTGACAGTTAAATATAACCAAGAGGACAAACACACTGACAGTTAAATATAACCAAGATGACAACACACTGACATTATATATAACCAAGAGGGAACAACACACTGACAGTTAAATATAACCAAGAGGACAACACACTGACAGTTAAATATAACCAAGATGACAACACACTGACAGTTAAATATAACCAAGACATGAAAAAGTGTGCCGTGGTAGCTATGAGGTCACAGAGTGGATCTGACCGCATGTACTGTAGACTCTTCAATAAATATTCAAAGCTTTTGCTCACCACAGCAGCATATTTTCACTAACTCAATTATTCATAAATGTAAGGCAGAGAGATGATCTGAAACACAGACAGCAGCATCTGGTGTTTGTGTGTTCATACCTCCGGAGGTGAAGCTCATGTATTTCTGGTTGTTGACCGTCTCTTTGGAGTCGTAGAACTTGAGCACGTCCAGCACGGCCTGAGGGTTCTTCTTCTGCTCCAGCTTGGTGATGTTGGAGGTCTGAAGGAGCCGCGCCCACTGTTCTGGGATGCCCTGGGGGAGAGAGGTCACAGGTCATAGGTCAGAGGTCAGATCCACTCTGTGACTTCATAGCTACCTTGGCACAAATGTTCATGTCTTGGTTATTTTTAACACGCAGTGGTAATATGGGCCATTTAAGGGTATACTCAAAACCTTCACTGTACACCTTCCTTGTCTGTGATGTACCGTATAACGTTGAAATATATTTACTGGAACGTTGATCTGTCAAAGATGTACGTACAGTGAACTCCCCTGTAACAGCATCAAAGCCAACATGGATGGTGTGCTCAAAGTCTGAGGGCAGGGAGATCTCAGGACGCTCCTTCTCCTTCTTCTTGTTCGCTGCACGGGAGAAAACAAAAAGAACGTTCAGATCTAGTTCTGATACATAGTACACCGACCTTTTAAAGAGATACATTTTCAAATCAGTGTCGTATTATTCCTGAGGAGAGAATAAAAATATTTTTAGAACAAGAACTGTCTTTACACGGATTATATGTCTCTAGCAACTTTGATATAACTCAGATTGTTTCACTCTTTGCCAAGGGTGGAGCTAAATATCAATACAATACCCCTTTCTGAAATTGCATAACTTAGAGAGGGCTCCTAACCCTCATAAAATTGTGATGTTACTCTATCACGGATCAACGGGTTCCTTGTTGTCAATGGACCTCGTGAGCCAGTGGTGATGTCTAGGGCACACAGTTTTCCTGGAAACTCAAAACAACTCCAGGTCTTGTTTTTCCTGTTTAGGTCATGAGGTCAGGACAAGCTCATGCAGGACTCTAGTTCTACATTAAAGTGTGATATGCAGCTGTCTGCTCACTCTTGTCTCCTCCAGGGAAGATGGAGCGCAGGCGGACCTTCTTGTTCTTCTCCTCAGGAGCCATTGGGAGAGGTTTGGAGCCGTGATTCACTGTTGAAGAGTCTCGGGGACTACTGTTCATTCTCAAGGGAGGGGCTGGCGGTTTCTCTTCAATATCGACTCTATCGGACATCTTTAGTGACACTCACAATCTCCTAGGAAGAAAGAAAAACAAGAGAGAGGGAAGTTTAGCATGGTGCTATAATAAAACATGAATTAAGAGATTCTTAGGATCAAACTGGAAAAGGAGAAGAGAGCCTTGCCTACAGGTCCACAACTCCCTCTGCACACTGCAGGCTTACAACATATCAACATCCATCAACGTCCAACATCCATCAACATCCAACATCCATCAGCATCCATCAATGTCCAACATCCATCAACATCCATCAACGTCCAACATCCATCAACATCCAACATCCATCAGCATCCATCAACATCCAACATCCATCAACATCCAACATCCATCAGCATCCATCAACGTCCAACATCCATCAGCATCCAACATCCATCAGCATCCACCAACATCCATCAACATCCATCAACATCCAATATTCCACCAACATCCATCAGCATCCATCAACGTCCAACATCCATCAGCATCCAACATCCATCAGCATCCATCAACATCCATCAACATCCATCAGCATCCATCAACATCCATCAACATCCATCAACATCCAACATCCATCAGCATCCATCAACATCCAACCTCCATCAACATCCATCAACATCCAATATCCAGCAACATCCATCAACATCCATCAACATCCATCAACATCCAACATCCATCAACATCCATCAACATCCAACATCCATCAACATCCAGCCCCCATTTAGAGACGGATTTTCAATCTCAATAACTGAATCAAGAAATGTGAGGAACGTTGGTAATGGTTTTGAACGTGAGTACAAATGCTGTAACACATATGAGTTGCCTTAGACTTCATCAGGGGTTCAACATAACGCCACAAGATAAAGCCTTTGAACGGCTGTCTCTCTCCCCCTCACTGTGTAATGTTTGCTGTCAGTAGAGGCATGAGCAGCCTCTAGCCAGCGTGTTTAAATCCCCATGGGTCACAAGAAGAGCTCTCTCTGAGCTCCAGGGGGGCACAATATCCCATAATCTGTCTCTACATAAACCTACAATTTCCTGTCATAGTTCCACTCTCTGATTCCTAATCTTTTTCTTGAAGGAAGGCCTCTGTGTTCAGGAACTACTCTGTGTAATAACTACTCTGCCGTGTGCCAAAGAAAAAACTTTCCAATCCCAAGACTCACAGCCTGGAAAACATCTTGCTACAAAACCATGTTTAAATCTAAATGACTACATTCAACAGAAGCTCTGCACTAAGTAGATTAAACATCTTTGCTGAGATGCTGTTCCAATTGTCTGCCAAACTGATGGAGAGAAACTGACAAGAAAGTGTACAGTATATAGACTGCAGCCCATCGACTTACATTCATACAGGAGGAGATAAATCCACCAGTACACATCTGACTTCATCTGGCATCATCTGTAAACAGAATATCTAGTCCTCAGCATAGTCAAACCCTTGCATCCCTGATTGACACATATTCTCATGTAACATCATGAACTACTGCAGTTTATACTGTATTTTGAAGCTTATTTATAGTATTCTGCCTGTGTAACATGATAATCCGAGATTCAGCCCAGCCTCAGTTCAGACAGACACTCCCAGATATAGAAACACTGACATTCAAATCAATCAATGTTTATGGCACTACATGTTTCAGGAACATAGCTCACAATTCCGGTGTCTGTTACATTGTGTTCCATTACACTATGGTGTATGTTACATTTCACACAACATTCTCTCAGGCATCTCTGTCCTAAATGTCAATATGTGAGGCATTTGGGCCAGCGATTTAGAATGTGTGTTCAAGGCATGTCTCCTCGGTTGCAGTTAGGGTAGTGACCAGTTAGGGTAGTGCCCAGTTAGGGTAGTGACGAGTTAGGGTAGTGCCCATTAGGCTATGACCAGTAAGGGTACGTACCGTTTAGGGTAGTGCCCAGTTAGGGTAGTGCCCAGTATAGGTAGTGCGGACAGTCTAGGGTAGTGCCAGTTAGGGTAGTGCGCCAGTAACATAATAAGGGTACTGCCCAGTTAGGGTAGTGCCCAGTTAGGGTAGTGCCCAGTTAGGGTAGTGACCAGTTAGGGTAGTGACCAGTTAGGCGGTAGTGCCCCAGTTAGGAGGTAGTGACCAGTTAGGGTAGTGCCATTAGACAGGGTAGTGCCCAGTTAGGGTAGTGACCAGTTAGGGTAGTGCCAGTTAGGGTAGTTGACCAAGGTGTAGCCGGGTAGTGACCAGTTAGGGTAGTGACCAGTAAGGGTAGTGGGCCTAGTTGGGTAGTGACCAGTTAGGGTAGTGCCAGTTTAGGGTATCGGTAGTGCCTAGTTAGAGGTGGAGTGACCAGTTAGGGTAGTGACCAGTTAGGGTAGTGACCAGTTAAGGGTAGTGACCAGTTGTATGCGTAGTGCCATTAGGGTAGTGACCAGTTAGGGTAGTGACCAGTAGGTAGTGCCTAGTTAGGTGTAGTGCCCAGTTAGGGTAGTGACCAGTTAGGGTAGTGCCCAGTTTAGGGTAGTGCCAGTTTAAATGTGAGTAGGTAGTGACCAGTTAGGGTAGTGACCAGTAGGTAGTCCAGTTAGGTAGTGCCCAGTTAAGGGTAGTGCCCAGTTAGGGTATGACCAGTTAGGGTAAGTGACCAGTTAGGGTAGTGCCTAGTTAGGGTAGTCCCAGTTAGGGTAGTGCCCAGTTAGGTAGTGCCCAGTAAGGGTAGTGACCAGTGAGTAGTGCCCAGTTAGGTGTGCCCAGTTAGGTAGTGACCAGTTAGGGTAGTGCCCAGTTAGGGTATGACCAGTTAGGTAGTGACCAGTTAGGGTAGTGCCCAGTTAGGGTAGTGACCAGTTAGGGTAGTGACCAGGATGGTAGTGACCAGTTAGGGTTAGTGGCCCAGGTAGGGTAGGTGACCAGTTAGGTAGTGCCCAGTAAGGGTAGTGCCCAGTTAGGGTAGTGACCAGTTAGGGTAGGACCAGTTAGGGTAGTGCCCAAGAAGGGTAGTGACCAGTAAGGGTAGTGACCAGTTAGGGTAGTGCCAGTTAGGGTAGTGGACCAGTTAGGTAGTGCCCAGTTAGGTAGTGCCCAGTTAGGGTAGTGACCAGTTAGGGTAGTGCCAGTTAGGGTAGTTGCCCAGTAGGTAGTGCCCAGTTAGGGTAGGCCAGTTAGTAGTGCCCAGTTAGGGTAGTGACCAGTAGCGTAGGTGACCAGTTAGGGTAGTTGCCAGTAGGTAGTAACCAAGGTATGCAGCTTAGGTAGTGACCAGTTAGGGTAGTGCCCAGTTAGGTGAGTGACCAGTTAGGGTAGTGCCCAGTAAGGTAGTTGCCCAGTAGGTACGTGACCACGTTAGGTAGGGACCAGTTAAGGGTAGTGCCCAGTAAAGGGTAGACGGACCAGTAAGCGGTAGTGACCAGTAGGTAGTGCCAGTTAGGGTAGTGACAGTTAGGGTAGTGCCCAGTTAGGGTAGTGCCCAGTTAGCGTTAGGCCAGTGAGGTTGCCAGTTAGGGTAGTGCCCAGTTAGGGTAGTGCCCAGTAAGCGATAGTGACGAGTTACGGTAGTCGCCCAGTTAGGTGAGTGACCAGTTAGGGTAGTGCCCAGTTAGGGTAGTGCCCAGTTAGGGTAGTGCCCAGAAGGTACTGCCCAGTTAGGGTAGTGCCCAGTATAGGTAGTTGCCCAGTTAGGTAGTGACCAGTTAGGGTAGTGACCAGTTAGCGGTAGTGACCAGTTAGGTAGTGACCAGTAGGTAGTGCCCAGTTAGGGGAGTGCCCAGTTAGGGTAGTGCCCAGTTAGGGTAGTGCCCCAGTAGGTAGGGCCAGTAAGGGTAGTGCCCAGTTAGGGTAGTGCCCAGTTAGGGTAGTGCCCAGTTAGGCCTTAGGTAGTGCCCAGTTAGGGTAGTGCCCAGTTAGGGTAGTGCCCAGTTAGGGTAGTGACCCAGTTAGGGTAGTGACCAGTTAGGGTAGTGACCAGTAGGGTAGTGCCCAGTTAGGGAGTGCCTAGTTAGGGTAGTGCCCAGTTAGGGGTAGCTGCCTAGTAGGGTAAGTGCCCAGTTAGGGTAGTGCCCAGTTAGGTTAGTGCCCAGTTAGGGTAGTGCCCAGTTAGGGTAGTGCCCAGTAAGGGTAGTGCCCAGTTAGGGTAGTGCCCAGTTAGGGTAGAGGTTCTTGTTTTTCTCTGCTGCTCTGTTCCATTATTATTCCAGCTGCAGGCTTTAGGGAGCCCTCTCCTGGAGCACCAGGACCAGGGTAATATAATGACATTGACGAGAGCATGCTCTGCATAGGAAACAGTGGGCCCTGTAGGTATAGAAGCAGCATACAGAACATACAGACTTGCAGCTTGCAGTAAAGCAGCCCCCGAGTTAGGGATTCCAACTTCATCAGGAACATTGGCCTATTTAGGTAATGTGGAGAGGGCACTCAGATGAAGATGGGAAAGTCATCTGAAAGGCTCAGAGAGGATAAATGTGGTTAAGTGAAGGTCAGGGTCAGGTCAACCCTGTGCACTACAGATTAAGATGATGAGAAAACAGCAACAGATTACGGTAATTCCCTCTTCAATGTAAACTAGTAAAAGTCAATGAAGAGCAACCTTCAATATGACAGCACATTTTTCTCAGGCTGTTAGAAGGATGCGAGCTAATGATCCATATGGTGCTGGAATTGTGCTGTTGATGTCCAAATGCTTTGTTCGACTGTGAAATCACAAAGGGATAAAGAGAGAGAGAGAGAGCTGGGGTACATGTTCATATCTCTCATCCCCTCTTTCATCCTCAATCCCTCCATCCTCCATCTTAGGATCTTTTCATAGCCTCGCCCTGAGGCCCATCATGTGATGTAGAGTCCAACAGTCTCTGAATCAGGGCCCGGCACACAGCCTCTCAGACTGGAGACCTACATTAGTGGACAAAGACCAGCAGGCAGCACAGGATTTACTCCCGGACCACGGGAAATCTCTCATATATAGAGGTAGAAGGAGCTTTTGAGACATCAAATATCTGTGTGTGTGTGTTTTTGGTTTTACCAGAGGTCCTCACAAGGATAGTAAAACAAGATGAATTCAGTGAGGGCTAGAGTTAGAATTAGCGTCAGGGTTTGGTTAAGGGTTAGGGAAAATAGGATTTTGAATGGGAATCAATTGTTTGGTCCCCACAACGATAGTAAACAAACGGGTGTGTGTGTTAGTGTGTGTATATATGTGTTGATTAGAAGCCTATATGTAGGTGTTTATGGCGAGTTTGTTACATCCTCAGGCGTTTTCAGTGATAATACACTAAAGTAGCCGTGTTCCTGGAGGACTGAAACAGTCAACACAAAGCTTCCTCCTGCACTTGTTTAGGTATTGGTGACTTTTTCTGGATATACCTTTTTTTAATATGCAGTTTTCCTGGATATACCTGAAAGCATATGAGGGCTTCTGTTTGATTGTGTTAGTCTCCCCACGAGGAGTGAGATGTCATTAGATTCACTTTTACAGACTACGTGTCACAATTCTAATGGTGAAATGAAGGAGTCAAGTGCAGAGAGCAGGGTAGTTCCTTTGCAAGTGGAAAATATTTATTTCACCCAGAAATAAACTATGAGACGGCTACGCCACACAACAAAGGACGCGTCAAAAATACAGTCCAATATAAAAATAAGACTGAATCCACTACATAGAAAATCACCACCAAAAAACAGAATAACACTAGAGAAATACAAAACAAATAAACGATGTAGACAGACCTGGACTTGAGAACTTACATATAACAAAGAACGCACGAACAGGTATAGACTACAAACAAACGATACAGTCCCGTGTGGTACAAACATACAGACACAGGAGACAACCACCCACAAACAAACAGTGAGAACACCCTACCTTAATATGGTTCTCAATCAGAGGAAACGTCAAACACCTGCCTCTAATTGAGAACCATATCAGGCAACACATTAACCCCAACATAGAAACACAAAACATAGACTACCCACCCAGCTCACGTCCTGACCAACTAAACAAAGTTAAACAAAGGAAAAATAAGGTCAGGAACGTGACACTACGGGAGGGTCTGTCTACCGCCCTGCAGTCTGGTTATCCTGCACACCATCAGGGAATAGCTTAGAGTAATGCTAAAATACTGAAATTAAGCTTTGAAGTGAATTGAACTTAGTTTGTATTTCCCAGCCCAACAAAATCAGCTGGTGTTGAGTGGCTAATGCTAGTTGGTATCTTTGATCAGAAAATATCTACTGATTTCTCTAACCTAACATGAGGGCAATTCCACTTTAAAATGTAGGCCAAACAAAAGCCATTGACTAAAAAGTTTAACAAACCATTCAACTCTATGCACAAGGACTACTTCCAAGTTCCACTGAAACATTTACAAAAACAAATTTAGTGAAAGAACTGTGCAGAGGCAAACTTAAGTAACGGAATTACAGTAACAGTTTAATATCTGCTGTGAATTAAGATTCAAAGATGTCTGCAGAAAGAATGGGGTTTCAGCTATGACATGTACTGTGCTACATTTATCATTATTTTATCTGTTTTAACAAACCTTTTTTATTTGTGTACTTATGTATTGTATATATGTAACGGCTGTCCTCGCTGACAGACGGAGAGGACCAAAACGCAGAGTGGTTAGTGTTCATTATTTAATGAAAGTCAACAAAACACTTCAAAATACAAAACAACCAACAAACGTGACAAAACCGAAACAGTCCTGTGTGGCACAAACACTGACACAGGAACAAACACCCACAAAACACACGTGAAACCCCGGCTGCCTTAGTATGATTCTCAATCAGGGACAACGATTGACAGCTGCCTCTGATTGAGAATCATACCAGGCCGAACACAAAATCCCAACATAGAAAATCCCACATAGACAAACCCACCCAACTCACGCCCTGACCAACTAAATAAATACAAGACAAAAGAAAACAGGTCAGGAACGTGACAATATATCGTTTTTTTGTGATGTGGTTTTCATATAAGCCCTTTGGCTTCCAACCCCACCTGCACACTGCTTATTTTTTAAATGTGTTTTTATCTGTATTGTTGTTAAACACTTGTTTTCCTTGGTGCAAATAAATTCAACTTATACTTAAGCTTAAATATGTCACCTTGAGTTTGAACAAATCTATTTTGGTTATTGAAATACAGTAAAGGGAAGTGGATTCACATCCGGTAACGGAATTACAGTACGGAATTACATCATAGGCTCTGATCTGTATTACATAATTATGAATTTCATTATCCTCATATTTCACACATTTGGACATCACAGCCCAGCACAGCAGAGCACAGCAGAGCACAGTAGAGCACAGTAGAGTGCAGTACAATACAGCACAGCACAGCAGAGTAAAGTAGGGTAGAGTTCAGTACAGTGCAGTAAAGTTCAGTACATTACAGTAGAGTTCAGTACAGTACAGTAAAGTAGGGTATACTCGACTCTACTCTTCTCTACTATACTCTACTTTACTGTACTGTACTGTACTGTACTGTACTGTACTGTACTGTACTGTATTGTACTGTACTAATATGCTCTACTTAATGTACTGTACTGTGCTATCCAAACTTGTGAAACATACATCTATGATACACTACATGTCCAAAGGTATGTGGACACCTGCTCGTCAAACATGTCATTCAAAAATCATGGGCATTAATATGGAGTTGGTTCCCCCCTTTGCTGCTATAACAGCCGCCACTCTTCTGGGAAGGCTTTCCACTAGATGTTGGAATATTGCTGTGGGGACTTGCTTCCATTCAGCCACAAGATCATTAGTGAGGTCGGGCACTGATGTTGGGCTATTAGGCCTGGCTCGCAGTCAGCGTTTCAATTCATCCCAAAGGTATTCGATGGGGTTGATTGAGGTCAGGGCTCTATGCAGGCCAGTTAAGTTATTCTACACCGATCTCGACAAACCATTTCTATATGGACCTGGCTTTGTACACGGGGGCATTATCAGGCTGAAACAGGAAAGGGCCTTCCGCAAAGTGTTGCCACAAAGTTGGAAGCACAGAACCATCTAGAATGTCATTGTATGTTGTAGCGTCAAGATTTCCCTTGACTGGAACTAAGGGGCCTACCTCGAACCATGAAAAACATCCCCAGACCATTATTCCTCCTCCACCAAACTTTACAGTTGGCACTATGCATTGGGGTAGGTAGCGTTCACCTGGCATCCGCCAAACCCTGAATCAACCGTTGGACTGCCAGATGGTGAAGCGTGATTCATTCTCCAGAGTCCAATGGTGGAGCGCTTTACACCACTCCAGCTGACGCTTGGCATTGCTCATGGTGATCTTAGGCTTGTGTGTGGATCCTCGGCCATGGAAACCCATTTGATGAAGCTCCCGACTAACAGTTATTTTGCTGATGTTGCTTACAGAGGCAGTTTGGAACTTGGTACTGAGTGTTGCAACCGAGGYCAGACGATGTTTACGCGCTGTGTGTAAATAAATTTGACCAAATAACTTGTTGGAAAGGTGGCATCCTATGACGGTGCCTCGTTGAAAGTCACTGAGCTCTTCAGTAAGGTCATTCCACTGCCAGTTTGTCTATGGAGATTGCATGGCTATGTGCTCAATTTTATACAACTGTCAGCAACTGGTGTGGTTGAAATAGCCAAATCCACTTATTTGAAGGGGTGTCCACATACTTTGTATATACAGTGTAGGTTCAGATTTGGTATTTTTGTCTGTAATAAAGCCCTTTTCTGGGGGAAAATGTATTCTGATTGGCCAAGCATGGCTCCCCAATGGGTTGGCCTGGCTCCCAAGTGGGTGGGCCTATGCCCTCCTAGGCCCACCCATGGCTGCACCCCTGCCCAGTCGTGAAAAAAACGGAAATATGACATTTACATAGACCCTTTACTCAGCACTTTTGGCAGCGATTACAGCCTCGAGTTTTCTTGGGTATGATGCTACAAGCTTGGCACACCTGTATTTGGCAAAATGAAAACAGGTTTTTAGAAATGTAAAAAAAATGTAAAAAAATGAAAATATTAATACCTTATTTACATAAGTATTCAGACCCTTTGCTATGAGACTTAGGTGCATCCTTTAATCAGTACTTTGTTGAAGCACTTTCGGCAGTGATTACAGCCTCGAGTCTTCTTGGGTGTGATGCTACAAGCTTGGCACACCTGTATTTGGCAAAGCGAAAACAGGTTTTTAGAAATGTTTGCAAAAAATAAAAATAATAAAAAATACCCTTTGCTATGAGACTCAGGTGCATCCTATTTCCATTGATCATCCTTGATAAGTTTCTACAACTTGATTGGAGTCCATCTGTGGTAAATTCAATTGATTGGACATTTGGATTTGGAAAGGCACACACCTGCCTATATAAGTTCTCAAGCCATGAGGTCGAAGGAATTGTCCGTAGATCTCTGGAGATACCTGAAAATAGCTGTGCAGTGATGCTCCCCATCCAACCTGACAGAGCTTGAGAGGATCTGAAGAGAAGAATGGGAGAAAGACCCTGAATACAGGTGTGCCAAGCTTATAGCGTCATACCCAAGAAGGCGCGAGGCTGTAATCACTGCTAAATGTGCTTCAACAAAGTACTGAGTAAAGGGTCTGACTAATTATGTAATTATGTAATTATGTAAACATTTTCAGTTTTATTTTTTTATACATTTGAAAAAATGACTAAAAACCTGTCTTGCTTGGTCATTAGGTAGGTCAGTAGGTTGATGAAAAAAATATATTTAATACATTTAAGAATATGGCTCTACCGTAACAAAATGTGGAAAAAGTCAAGGGGTCTGAATACTTTCCGAATGCACTGTATATATATATACAGTACCAGTCAAAAGTTTGGACACACCTACACATTCCAGGGGTTTTCTATATTTCTACTATTTTCTACATTGTAGAATAATAGTGAAGACATCAACACTATGAAATAACACATATGGAATCATGTAGTAACCAAAAAAGTGTTAAATAAATCAAAATAGATTTTATATTTGAGATTCTTCAAAGTAGCCACCCTTTGCCTTGAGGACAGCTTTGCACACTCTTGGCATGCTCTCAACCAGCTTCATGAATAAGTTAACAGGTGTGCCAGTGGAGGCTGCTGAGGGGAGGACGGCCCATAATAATGTCTGGAGCGGAGATCATGGAATGGCATGATAATGCAATGGCACATGCAAGCCATGTGTTTGATGTATTGGATACCATTCCACCGATTCCGCTCCAGCCATTACCATGAGCCTATCCTCCACAATTAAGGTGCCACCAACCTCCTGTGCCGTATATATAAAGTAAAAGCATGTGCATTGTTAGTTAACTATATCTCTGGAGTACATGCATGATGTCATCAGCAGGTTGACTGCAGGAAGTTCCCTTCCTTTCCCTCCCGCAAGGGTGTGGTCCCCTGCTAGTCACCTGACTAATGGATGGCTCCAGGAATGCCGAGTGGTCAGACCACTAAAGATGGACGTTTCACGGGCGCCAAGACATTCCTTATCCTTCACTGTCTGTAGTATAAAACACTGACCTATTTAGGGGCAGAGTCGCTCTACAGACTGACAGGCAGGCAGACAGGCAGGCAGTATACTCTGTACTGTGTTAATGCACTGCCCCTAAAAGGAGCATCTCCAGTTTCTCTGATCCCATCCAACATTTTTTTTAAATATACAGGGGCAAGCAACAAACAACTGTCTTTTTTCAATTGTTTATGTCTAAAATGATCCCATGATGCTCACTTAAGACCACAAGCTGTGAAAAAAGACAGAAAAGTAGAAATGGGGATGTGAGGAATTGAGCTGCTGAGCCTAACATGTCTTATTAAATTGGCCTTCTTCGTTTTGCTCGGCTGGCCTAGCATCACGGTTGCCACATTAGAATATGACATCTTGACAGAAATAATAATGTACACGTTGTCAAAAACCCCACAGAGAGTCAGCACACACACCAATGACTACTACCTAGTCTCAGAGATATTACTGGGGATGTTTTCACATTCCTCTTCCATAAACTATTAATATATCCATGAAGGGCAGTTATTTTCACTGCTCTTTGGCTGTTCCTCTTTAGTGCATTTAACTATTTGTCGCAAGTAAAAGCCTTGGGTGATGAATTGATACAATTCCAAGTTTGGAAGGTTAAAACCACCCTCAGACCACCCTCAGACTTTCCTTATTATTCTATGAATTTTATTTGCCCATATACAGTTTGTTATGGCCAAGTATACTTTTTTAAAGAATGTCTTAAGTGTGGTAATTGGTATTACCTAAAATAAATACAAAAACTTTGGCAGCCATGCCATTCCTAAGAGGGTTATTCCACCTGTAAGATTTATGGGAAGATTATTCAATTTAATTAGATCTGCTTTCATATTGTTGAGTAATGGGATAAAATTATCTTTATATACTTGTTGTTTGTTGTCACTTATTAAGCATCCTAAGTAGTTTATATTTTTTGTGGTCCAGTTAAAGGATTGCTATAAATCATGAGTTATTATTTTTCTTTTCCTATTGCCATTATTTCATTTTTTTCCACATTAATTTTATATCCTGAGATTTTGTAGTATTCTGAAAATGTTTTTAGTAAGTTTTCAATATTGGTCAGGAATATCAGGAGATCATCTGCAAATAAGTTTAGTTTATATAAATGTTTACCAATACTGATACCTGTTACATTTGGGTATTGTCTTATTCTTCTGCAAGCAGTTCAATTACCAGTGCAAACAGGAGGGGGAGAGGGGACATCCCTGTCTTGTGCCCCTTTCTAAAGTGATTTCGTCAGATAATGTATTATTTCAACTGGCAAGTTAAAAGATTCCAAAGTTCCAAAGGCCATTCAAGATGGTCTAACGCCTTTCGGCATCAACAGCCATTATTGATGAATCTATATCTTGTTTTTTTGAGCATTGTATTAAACTGAAACATGTTCTTGCATTTGTTTGTAAGTGTCTATTTTTAATAAACCCTGTTTGATTGATTTGTATCAAGTCTGGTAAGACTTTGTTATTATTTTATTGTCACAATTTATTAAACTTATAATCAGCAGGGGACTCTCTAGATAACTATTTGATACATGGAACTAGGAAGTACTGAATTGAGTGTCATGTGTGTTGTCATTTGTGTAAATAGGTGGGCTACTTTGTCCCAAAATGTTGAATATAATTGTATGGGAAAGCCATCCATTCCTGGTGCTTTTCTCTGTGCAAATGTTTTAACAGTGTCTCATATTTATTTTGGGTGATCTCTGTTTTTAGTGATAATTGTTTGTCTGCTGATAATTGCTTCAGGGTTGTTGAGTCTCAGAAGGCTGTAGGATCCATACCACTGTTGTTTTATGATTAATATAAATGTAAATTTTTTAAAATTGTAATTGATCTCGTTGTTGTTTCCAATTACCACTTTTGTATCTTTATCTTTTAAAATTATAACTGGTTTAGCATGTATTGGTTTTGTGAGAGCTGCAAGATATTTTCCAGGTTTATTTTCCATTAGGCAGTATGCTTTAACCTGTAGTTGTTGGCTCTCTTCACACATTAGTTGAAAGCCTATAAATTATAAGCAGCCGTGTCAAAACAACAGGCTTCTCTCCCCACGTTCTCTCCTCCCAGCACAGAGGAGGGCCCACAGCAGAGAGCAGGCCACCACACACATGCAAAACCACAGCAGATGTCTTCTCTTTACAGCTCAAACACTCACCTCTCGCGTGATTTCCCTTTCAAGGTCACCATGGAAACCAGGCAGCCTCTGAGAGTTGTTCCGCAGATGTCATGGAAGGAATGAAAATATAATTTGACCCCCCTCTTCACTTGAACCTACAGAGAGAAAACCATCCTGGGTTGAACTGACAACAAGGACTCTCTTTGACAGAGACAAGGGCAATAGAGGGACCAGTCACAAGATAGAGATCTAGAGGTTCACACTGATCCACTGAGGGCAGCTATATCATAGCTGATCTAAGTTTTGATTAGGGTATAGTTTTATTTTTTTTAACTGACAGTCATGCATTATGTTAGTTAATTAGGAACACAGTGCAGTGACAGCAGAGATAAGGTAATATTAGAGGGAAATGTACACAAACAAGTATGCTCTTAGATGAAGCTTATTTCTTGCTGTCTGGAGTTCTCCTTGAAAATCAACAGATAATTGACTCCATGTGATTCTGATTTGTCTTTTCCTTCGACTCATATACCGAATAAGCCTTTGTCTCTATAAGCTTCACCTCCCTTCCTTCCAGAGTCCCAACCTCCTCCTCCAGGTGCTGCTGGGATACTGAGCCTGCTCTGCTTACAGCCACTAGACGCCCATTAGGTTCACAATGAGCCACAGTTCAACAGCAGCTAAGAACAGGTGACAGGTGGGATGTGGCGTGTGCGTCTGTGTGTGTGTGTGTTTGTGCACGTGCAAGATAGTGTGTGTGCGAGTGTGTGTGAGTATCTAGTGTGTGTGCGAGAGTGTGTAAGTATGTGTGCAATTAACTCTTCCCTTAAGGCAGGGGTGTCAAAGTCAAATGGACGGAGGGCCAAATAAAAAATTTAGCTACAAGCCGAGGGCCGGACTGTTCGAATGTTCATTGAAAAWTTTTTAAATGACGCATATAGTCTAGTGAACCTAATTGAACCTACTGAAAACCTAACAAATATATTCCAATATGATCAGATAAATAAAGCAATATTTTCTTATGGCTCTGTCAGTAATCTTTAATTTTCAACAGACACAAAAGACAAATTTCCTTTATATAAAAATCCCCATAACATGAACATTAAATGAAAGAAACCGGTGGGGTATCAGGAGCATACCATTCAGGAGTTAGCCTATATTTTCTATTTTAGCAAAAGTGGGCTAAATTTACTTCAAAGAAAAAAACAATAATAGCAATTTTCTATCATCCACTCAACTGAAATATTTTTAAATATAATTGGATTGAAATACAAAAAAATAAAGTGCAAAAAACTATTAATCAAAAACAACACTTTGTTTAAGGAGAAGTAACATGCAGTGAAAACAAATATTAAACTTTAACTTTTAAACTTGAACTGAGAAAAACTCTAAATATGTGATTGCACAGTAATGTTCACTTGTTTGAGTTGAGGGTGATACTTGTGGTGTCCCATCTTTTCCACAAGTTCATCAATGTTCGGGGTAAGGCTCTGAGCTGAGAAATCCTCAGAATTGAGTGGAGTGTTCAGCAGTAAGTCGACTTCTGTGTGATGTTGTTCAGGTTCATCAAAGAAAACAGTTGTTCACACAGTATGTGCTGCCAAACATAGACAACGTTTGATGGACAACTGGTCTACTCTCTCGGCAATGTGTTTCTGCTCAGACTCACATTTAAAAAGAGTTGCCTTTTTCTGGGCAAACTTCGTCACAAACTTTAATCATGCAGTTTTTGATGAAATCCCCCTCCGTAAATGGCCGGGCTGATTTAGCGATCTCTTCTGCCAAAATAAAACTGGCCTTGACAGCAGCCTGGCCTTGTGATATGGCTTTTTTGAGCAGAGCCTGGTCGAGATTTGAGGCCTCGTTTAATTCCTCTGCCTTTTGTAGCCTTGTTCCATGTCCATATTCTTGTTTTTGTCCGCGTGTTTCGTTTCATAATGTCGTCTCAGATTATACTCTCAGTACCCCACACTTTCTCCACACAGAAGACACACGGTTTTCCAGCTACCTCCGTGAACATATACTCCGACTCCCACCTTGTTTGAAACCCGGTTCTCAGTGTCCACCTTCCGTTTTGCCATTTTTGATGGGTATCTGAAAGTTAATTTTACTGTGATGCTGACGACTGCTGTGCCAAAATATTGAAATGAAGCAGCCTACTGCTCGTGCCTCACCGTTGCATTGTGGGAAATGTAGTATTGGTGCGTGTAGTGTAAAAGATCTGCGGGCTGCCGGCTGCTGCTGCGGTCTGCGGGCCAGTTCTAATAATAAATCAAGATCATCCCAGGGGCCGGTAAAAAACCTTCTCGCGCCGATGTGGCCCGCGGGCCTTGACTCTGACATATGTGCCTAAGGCATAGCGATATCCCTAACCTGCTGACCATCTAGAAGTCTTTGCACTTGCTTCTCTGATGCAAAATTAACCAAAAGTATACAATTTTTTTTTTAAGTTTAGTAATTTAGCAGATGATTTTATCCAGAGAGCGTCTGCAAATACATTACGTTATTGCATTCATCTTAAACACGTCAAGATCACGCAAAGGCCCACGAGCCCAAACGCGAGGTAGAGCTCCGCCGGACCACAACAGCCATCTATACATATAGCAAGACCAGTCTAAAGTCGTAGAACGCTTTTCCTATAAAACCTTACCGCACACAAGCAACACATTAATTAAATCAAGGCACCTATTCCCAACAATAAATCACAATGACATTTAAAGAAACCAAGTAAAAAAATTACCTAAGGCTATAGTGCAGATATAGGATCACCACTTTATTTTAAGAATAGTTGCCCAAATGTTCACAGAGATAATAGTTGAAGACGAGGAGAAGAATGATTAGTTTCAGGACTTTGATTTATTGCTTTCTCACAATTCCCAGTGGTCAGAAGTTTTACATACCACCTCAATTCGAGTATTTAAGGTAGCATTGCCTTTAAATTTTAACTTGCGGTCCAAATATTTCCGGGTAGACCTATTCACAACTTCCCGAGCAAGTAATAAGTTAGGGCGATGGTGGATTCTTGCGCAAAAGCAGACAGCCCGATTACCTGGGGGACCTGACAGAGTTGGTGTAACTGAGTCAAGTAGTTGTAGGCCTACCTGAGATGCTCAGCGACGAAATGCCCCTATTGGGGTTCAGTTTCTGCCCACACATTTTCTATGGGATTATATCAGGGCTTTGTGATGGCCACTCCAATACCTTGACTTGTTGTCCTTAAGCCATTTTGCCACAACTTTGGAAGTATGCTTGGGCATTGTCCAATTTGGAAGACCCATTTGCAACAAAGCTTTAACTTCCTGAATATGTCTTGAGATGTTGATTTAATATATCCACATAATTTTCCTGCCCTCATGATGCCATCTATTTTTTGAAGGTGCACCAGTCTACCTGCATGAAAGCACCCCACAACATGATGCGCCACCCCCGTGCTTCAAGGTTGGGATGGTGTTCTTTGGCCTGCAAGCACCCCCTTCTCCTCCAAAACCTAACGAATGGTCATTACGGCACAGAGCAACCAAACAGTTCTATTTTTTTTCATCAGACCATAGACCATTTCTCTAAAAAGTACATCTTTGTCCCTGAATTGGCAGTTGCAAACCGTAGCCTGGCTTTTTTCATGGCGGTTTGAGGCAGTGGCTTCTTCCTTGCCGAGCGGCCTTTCAAGTTATGTCGATATAGGACTCGTTTTACTGTGGAATATAGCTTATGTTTACCTGTTTCCCCCAGCACTTCACAAGTGCCTTTGGTGTTGTTCTGTGATTGATTTCCCATCAGGTGTCAAGCAAAAGAAGACAGGCAGCAGTTTGAAGGTAGGCCTGAAATACACCACAGGTACACCTCCAAACGTGACTCAAATGATGTCAATTAGAGACCTATCAGAAGCTTTTAAACCAGACATAATTTTCTGGAATTTTCCAAGCTGTTTAAAGGCACAGTCAACTTATGTATGTAAGAAAACTTCTGACCCACTGAATTGTGATACAGTGAATTATAAGTGAATAATCTGTCTGTAAACCAATTGGAAAATTACTTGTATCATGCACAAAAGTAAGTATCCTAACCGACTGCCAAAAACTATAGTTTGTTAACAAGAAATTTGTGAGTGGTTGAAAAACAAGTTTAATGACTCCAACCTAAGTGTATGTAAACTCCGACTCACAACTGTATCTCATCATAGTAAGTACATAGCCATCAGCAAAGTCTGACTAGTAAGAATAAATTAGCCATGGCAAAGTCAGTGGTAATCTTGGCGTTTATTCATGGTTTGCCAAAAAAGAAGCCAGGCTTTTCCAATATTTGACCAATAAATACATTTAAAAATGTATTAATTTCTCATACTGTGTTCATATTTTTCTGTCAATTCACAAGTGAGCTGAATTCACCAAGAAACCATACCGAGCGAGCAGGGCAACAGCACCCTTCTGCTCTGCAGTATGTGTAGAGCCCATAATACACTATCTCTCTATGCTGATCACATCGTACCAGTTCACAAACAGCGACTCACCTCCACTGCTCCGTACTCGCCAAAAGTTAATGTGAATGATGACGCTCCGCAGACACTTAGCTGATTCCTATGATCGTCGTAGTCACTGTCTACCATGTACTAAGTGGATACTATGGAATACATCGTCGCTCTTATCACTGTCTCCCCACCTATACCATTGGATCCGAAAGTCTACCTCTAGTCCACTGCTTAATCTAGCTCGTCCTAAAACCCATAGTAAACTCATGCGTGCCTCTGGACAGTGAAACAGCACCCCTCTGTCTCAGTAGTACTAACTGCTTCCACTCGAATACAACTTATGCTGCTTACCAGCTGTATAATCTGTAGTGACCACGTGGAAGATAACTCTCGTCACCTCGTACTAATTCTGATTCCTTGGCTACCATCTCAGCGTATCGCTGAGCTCCACTACTAGTGATTATATCTTAATTACAATGTGCTGATCCTGGTACACTCGTCTAGCCTACGCGACAAGCATATCCAACTGTTACCACCTCCTTAGTTACTATGAATTGATCCTCTGAGTACGATCTGCTAGGGTCCCCCATACTATCTCTAGATGCTAATTAACTGGTGGATACCCTAGTGAACCAAACTCATGCTCAGCACCCTCCTCGTTCATACTTCTACATGTGTATAGTGTCTACTGCCTGATATCAATTCTCTGTTACCAGCTGTATTCACAACTGTCGTCTCAGATCTATAGAATGTCTTCCGCTGGTACACTCGCTGTGTACTAGTGAATGATGCGAGTCCAACATAGTCTCTCGCTCACTGTCCAGTATTGTTTGACCTATGGTTAGCCTCAATGACATCTGGAAGAGCTGATCTTGGAACTAGCAGAAAATGCTGCAACCGCCATCATGTCCTAGGCTTACACTCTACTAGGTACTGCTGTTCAATGGTCCATCACACTGTTATAACCCTGATAGCTGTCAACGCACTCATCAACTGATGTGATGCGCTAGTTACACCTGATAAAGCCTGGTCCTGTTATAAACCTGGGAATCGTCGTCACATATACAACAGCTCAACAATCCAGCCTCAGGTACCGCAAGCTGACACCACATCCGTTCCGAGCTATGTAGACCTTTCTATTCTAGAGTGTGATCGATATAAATGACACTGAAGAGCAATAATAAGCACTACTGCTTGATATGTAGAAACTACATCTATGCGCCCTGTCTGTCCAGTGTTGGTTGTGACCCGTTCTGTTAGCGTGGTAGATGTACGAACATCCATTATGTTACCCTCTCTATTATATCTGATGCTGTCTGGACAGTGAAACAGCCACCCTCTGTCTCAGTATGTGTAGCCCATATATCTGATTGCTGTCTGGACAGTGAAACAGCACCCTCTGTCTCAGTATGTGTAGCCCATATATCTGATGCTGTCTGGACAGTGAAACAGCACCCCTCTGTCTCAGTATTGTTAGCCCATATATCTGATGCTGTCTGGACAGTGAAACAGCACCCCTCTGTCTCAGTAAGTGTAGCCCATATATCTGATGCTGTCTGGACAGTGAAACAGCACCCCTCTGTCTCAGTATGTGTAGCCCATATATCTGATGCTGTCTGGACAGTGAAACAGCACCCCTCTGTCTCAGTATGTGTAGCCCATATATCGATGCTGTCTGGACAGTGAAACAGCACCCCTCTGTCTCAGTATGTGTAGCCCATATATCTGATGCTGTCTGGACAGTGAAACAGCACCCTCTGTCTCAGGATGTGTAACCCATATATCTGATGCTGTCTGGACAGTGAAACAGCACCCCTCTGTCTCAGTATGTGTAGCCCATATATCTGATGCTGTCTGGACAGTGAAACAGCACCCCTCTGCTCAGTATGTGTAGCCCATATATCTTGATGCTGTCTGGATCAAAAGAGCAATTACGAACATTGTTGCCGCCGTAGCATTTGATTGATTGATGCCAGCAAGCGTTTGGCCTCCCTTGATAAGAAAATGATAAAGAATTAGCCAATCAGCGTTGAGCTGAGCTCAACTGTGGGTTGTCCTGGTGCAGCAAAACACCCCCCAACATAGGTTGTAATATGGCTTTTTTACTGGCTTGGCCTGGCTTCCTCAGTGATTTTACCCACGCACCACTACTGGTGCTGGGAGGGAGGGGAAAAAGTCAAGTGTGAGTGTTAGTATAAGTATTGTCTCTACACCCAATGACCGTTCAACAATAATACAACAATAATCATTCCTGGCATTTCTTCTGGGTCAGTAGTGTTATCTGTCCATGAGTAACACTGTAGACTCGTGATACTGGTAATCACACAAACACAGCTGTTTGGGGAGGAGGCTTGTACTTACTGAGATCCAAAATACACAGAGGTATACATTGAGTGTGTGTATGTGTGTGTGTGTATGTGTGTGTGTGCACGTGTGCATGTGTGTGTGTGTGCAGGCATGCGTGTATGCTTGCGTGTATTCGACTATGGCCATATGGTCCCTCTTTGAGGAGTGGGTTATTCTTTGGTTTTCAAAGATTCTACAAATGATGGAGTGTTCTTAGCACACTGTGAATCTACATAGTATTGTGGGATTGCCTATACAATTGGCTATGGTGCTCGTTTCACCGTAGCAACCCCAACCCCCATAGTGTGTGTGTTGATTGATAAAACAGACCTAGCTATTTGGCATGTGGACAAAACTCCTGTATACTCTGCTCACATACCACGAACCCAGACCTGTGGCTCTTTGACATGTTCTATCTGGGTTCAGGTGTCTGACTATAGGCCAAGAGACATATGCTCCTTCTGAACAACAGGCCCAGAGGAAGAGTGCTTCCTAGAAGAGTCCTGTAGTAACCATCATCGTCAGAGTTTAGTTTGAGCATCGTCCACAGACAGACAGCTTCAGGGACCGCTCTGCTCTGCTCTGCTCTGCTCTGTTCTGTCTGTCTGTCTGTCTGTCTGTCTGTCTGTCTGTCTGTCTGTCTGTCTGTCTGTCTGTCTGTCTGTCTGTCTGTCTGTCTGTCTGTCTGTCTGTCTGTCTGTCTGTCTGTCTCAGGCTCCACTGACCTGTTGGAGAAGTCTGTCTCATAACAGTGTTAGTTTCAGATGATCAATGAGCTATTTTCAGGGAGCCCTGCTGAAACTCTAAATCTAACCCTGAAAGTGAACATTGAGGATTTGAAAGTAATAATAATAATATGTGCGATTTAGGGGACGCTTTTATCCAAAGCAACTTATATTCATGCGTGCATACATTTTACGTACGGGTGGTCCAGGGAATCTAAACCACTATCCTGGCATTCCAAGCGCCAAGCTCTATCAACGGAGCTACAGAGGATATTACATATTTACATATTTCAATGTGTAAGTGTGTGAGTGTTCCCCCTCCTCACCCCACCTCCCCCTCTCTCAGGCAAAATGGCCAGATGGCTCTCAGGCCTCCATGCTAATCCAGTACAGAGACGTGGCTCTGACAGCACTGCAGCACTACAGCTCCACACACTACATTATAACACTGTAGGCACACTTCTTAAGACTAGGCCACTTTACTACTACACTCGGACCAAAGCATACACCAATACTTCCCTCCTCCACTCTGGCAGAGCACACTGCCCAGCGGTCGTCTGCACCAAAGGGCTCTATTTCTCGGCTGGCGTTAAGGCGGCACTGGCATTTTCCAGCCCTAACGCCATGTTCGGCAATTACCTGTCTTATATCAGCTGGCTTGCGCTCAGATAGGCGGTGTGGAAGTATTTGAGGTGTGTTAAAAGCATGATTCATGGTGCTGATTTCAGGCAGCACTGAGAGGGATATTTAAGACCAAGCAATAGCTGGTTTTAGCATAATGCAGTTGGTTATGGCATGAGTTTAGACAGTGGAAACGCAGCCTATCCAGCTGTGATGCACACTGACCATATGAACCATATGAACATGGAACAAGAATAGCCTAGTGTGCTTTTGGTGCCTGTATACTTTGTATTTAGAAACATATAACACTAATGTTTTTTCCCATTAAATGTTATTTGAGTAAAAAACCTAGGATAGCCTCTTCTCAATGAAGGCTTTTCTTTGTCTGCCCAATGCAACCGGGAAGTAGTCAAGACTGTCGATAAAGGGTTTGGCTCTTAGTCACCAAAGCTTTATTAAAATATCAAGTTTGAGAGGAGTAAAACAGGAGCTGACTGTTCTATTTGTGCATTGTAGGAAGACCCACATTTTTTTGGTCATGCAGGTCCCGTTTTGGAGGTGTGTAAAAACTCCTCCATGATGTAGGCAACGGGTCCATACCCATCATGAAACAATAGATGAGAACCTTAGTGAATACCGGTGACCCTAATAACCTGTAAAAATTGCTTGTTTTCTGTTTCATATGTTAAAAACCCAAGCACTCCCTTAAGCCTACTATAATGAAGGCTGGTTCAACAGCAATGACTGTCTTTTTATCCTTATTCATGATATCATTACATTTTACATGCATTTATTGTTGTTGTTTTAAAAAAGCTGATTGCTTGCTTTTTGTAAAATATTATTACAACCAAACTTATTAGAATGATTCACCTTCCTGGTTTTATGGTGACAACGTCCGTGGCGCTCTTGCAATGCAACTTCTGGAGATGTGTGAATGAGATGTGATCTGTAAGATGGTTCTGATTATGTTCATAAAACACAGGCCTATTTGGGAGCAGTATAACAGTGAGTGGACATTCTCCCTTTCTCTTTATATTGGATCTTTGTCCAACTACTGTGAAAAGTTTGGATGTGCGTAAACCCCTCCATAGTCTGTGTTGATTTAATATTATATGGCCACGGGGAGAACTTATGGTGCCTGCAAGTGTGACATATCCTATTTAAAACAAGTTGCTGTTTCGTTTTGTTTAGAATTTTATTAGAATTATTTGTTCTCTTTTTAGGCTTTATCAATAATTCATGTAATCTTGCTTATTGACAATGTTTGGCATGTCCCTGCTCAGCCATAATGCAATGTCCAGTAGGCCCCTATATCAGTGTGAGAACTATTAGAGCCATGCAATTATTTTGAACAATTTGGACTGCAAATGGTTAACGTATTTAGCAAAGATAGGTCTACATTTTGTTATTTTGTTTCTGTAAGCCATTTAACAAATTATAATAGACTAACATTGGAATTGATTCCAAGGCAATACATAAAAGACTGTAAATACACAGCTTGAAGTAACCACATCTTTCGCCATGGAGCTCGTTCTGATTGGCCAGTGAGGGGCCAAGCCTCGACACATCCACAACGTGTTTATTCATCAAAACCCAGCCCTTTCGTGCCAACGGCAGCAAGTGCGATGATAACTGTGACAGTGTCAATAGCAAAAATATTTCTAACACCCTACTGAACATATAGCGCTACCTCCTGCACTTAGATTGACCATTGTGTTAGGTTTGTTAAAATAGAGCCCAAAGTGTTCAAAGACCAATTACTATCCTAAGTAGACGGACGAATGGAGGTCTATTTGTATGTAATATCACATTTCTGGTGGCCAGCTGACAAGCTGCAGGCAGAGACAAGGCGCTTCTGGAGCTTTTGTTAGGAGTTGGCTGAGGTGATGTAAGATAAGCCCCATGCGTTGGGTTACACACACCAACCAACCCCCATCCTGACCTGTCCTGAGGTAGTACAGCACACACAGTCAACACAAACAGCAGTGACTGACTGGACAAGCAGCCAGGCCACAACTAACCTGTTGGCTAGCTGGGACAAGCCTTTGTATGTTTATGAATAGACTACCGCAAGCTAATATACTGTACACACAGCTCTTATTCTGATATCAGCCTCTTATTTATGAATAGACTACCACAAGCTAATATACGTACACACAGCTCTTATCTGATATCATCTCTTATTTATGAATAGACTACCACAAGCTAATATACTGTACACACAGCTCTTATTCTGATATCATTCTTATTTGATGATAGACACCCAAGCTAATATATGTACACACAGCTCTTATTCTTATATCATCTCTTATTTATGAAGACTACCGCAAGCTAATATTACTGTACACACAGCTCTTATTCTGATATCATCTCTTATTATGAATAGACTACCACAAGCTAATATACTGTACACACAGCTCTTATTCTGATATCATCTCTCCTTATTTATGAATAGACTACCGCAAGCTAATATTACTGTACACACAGTCTTATTTCTGATATCATCTCTTATTTATGAATAGACTACCACAAGCTAATATACTGTACACACAGCTCTTATTCTGATATCATCTCTTATTTCACTCATATTAAGAGACAGAAACTATAACTTTTAAAAATCCACCTTTCCAGAAATAAGTCTCTAACTGTTGCCGCTTGTTATAGACCCCCCTCAGCCCCCAGCTGTGCCCTGGACACCATATGTGAATTAATTGCCCCTCATTTATCTTCAGTGTTCGTACAGTTACGTGACCTAAACTGGGATATGCTTAACACCCGGGACGTCCTACAATCTAAACTAGAGGCCCTCAATCTCACACAAATTATCAAGGAAACTACCAGGTACAACCCTACATCCGTAAACACGGGCACCCTCATAGATATCATCCTGACCAACCTGHCCTCTAAATACACCTCTGCTCTCTTCAACCAGGATCTCAGCGATCACTGCCTCATTGCCTGCGTCCGTAATGGGTCCGAGGTCAAACGACCACCCCTCATCACTGTCAAACGCTCCCTAAAACACTTCAGCGAGAAGACCTTTCTAATCAACCTGGCCAGGGTATCCTGGAAGGATATTGACCTCATTCCGTCAGTAGAGGATGCCCGGTTAGTCTTTAAAAGTATTTTCCTCACCATCTTAAATAAGCATGCCCAATAAAAAAATGTAGAACTAAGAACAGATATAGCCCTTGGTTCACTCCAGACTTGACTGCCCTTGACCAGCACAAAAACATCCTGTGGCATACTGCATGAGCATCGAATAGCCCCCGCGATATATAACTTCTCAGGGAAGTTGGGAACCAATATACACAGGCAGATAGGAAAACAAAGGCTAGCTTTCACAAACAGAAATTTGCATCCTGTAGCACAAACTCCAAAAAGTTCTGGGACACTCTAAAGTCCATGGAGAATAAGAGCACCTCCTCCCAGCTGCCCACTGCACTTAGGCTAGGAAACACTGTCACCACTGATAAATCTACAATAATTGAGAATTTCAATATGCATTTTTCTACGGCTGGCCATGCTTTCCACCTGGCTACCCCTACCCCGGCCAACAGCTCTGCACCCACCACAGCAACTTGCCCAAGTCTCCCCCACATCTCCTTCACCCAAATCTAGATAGCTGATGTTCTGAAAGAGCTGCAAAATCTGGACCCCTACAAATCAGCTGGGCTAGACAATCTGGACCCTCTCTTTCTAAAATTATCCGCCGCAATTGTTGCAACCCCTATAACTAGCCTGTTCAACCTCTCTTTCATATCGTCTGAGAGCCTCAAAGATTGGAAAGCTGCCGCCTTCATCCCCCTCTTCAAAGGGGGAGACACTAGACCCAAACTGTTACAGACCAATATCTATCCTACCCTGCCTTTATAAAGTCTTCGAAAGCCAAGTTAACAAACAGATCACCGACCATTTCGAATCCCACCGTACCTTCTCCGCTATGCAATCTGGTTTCAGAGCTGGTCATGGATGCACCTCAGCCACGCTCAAGGTCCTAAACAATATCATAACCGCCATCGAAAAAGACAGTACTGTGCAGCTGTCTTCATTGACCTGGCCAAGGCTTTCGAATCTGTCAATCGCCGCATTCTTGTGGGCAGACTCAACAGCCTTGGATTCTCAAATGACTGCCTCGCCTGGTTCACCAACTACTTCTCAGATAGAGTTCAGTGTGTCAAATCGGCGGGCCTGTTGTCTGCACCTCTGGCAGTCTCTATGGGGGTGCCACAGGGTTCAATTCTCGGGCCGACTCTCTTCTCTGTATACATCAATGAAGTCGCTCTTGCTGCTGGTGATTCTCTGATCAACCTCTACGCACACGACACCATTCTGTATACTTCTGGCCCTTTTTTGGACACTGTGTTAACAAAGCTCCAGACGAGCTTCAATGCCATACAACACTCCTTCCGTGGCCTCCAACTGCTCTTAAATGCAAGTAAAACTAAATGCATGCTCTTCAACTGATCGCTGCCCGCACCCGCCCGCCTGTCTAGCATCACTACTCTGGACGGTTCTGACTTAGAATATGTGGACAACTACAAATACCTAGGTGTCTGGTTAGACTGTAAACTCTCCTTCCAGACTCACATTAAGCATCTCCAATCCAAAATTNATTAAGCATCTCCAATCCAAAATTAAATCTAGAATCGGCTTCCTATTTCGCAACAAAGCCTCCTTCACTTATGCTGCCAAACATACCCTCGTAAAACTGACTATACTACCGATCCTTGACTTCAGCGATGTCATTTACAAAATAGCCTCCAACACTCTACTCAGCAAATTGGATGTAGTCTATCACAGTGCCATTCGTTTTGTCGCCAAAGCCCCATATACTACCTACCACTGCGACCTGTATGCTCTCGTTGGCTGGCTCTCGCTACATATTCGTCGCCAAACCCACTGGCTCCAGGTCATCTATAAGTCTTTGCTAGGTAAAGCCCCACCTCATATCAGCTCACTGGTCACCATAGCAACACCCACCTGTAGCACGCGCTCCAGCAGGTATATTTCACTGGTCATCCCCAAAGCCAACTCCTCTTTTGGCCGCCTTCCCTTCCCGTTCTCTGCTGCAAATGACTGGAATAAATTGCAAAAATCACTGAAGCTGGAGACATATCTCCCTCACTAACTTTAAGCATCAACTGTCAGAGCAGCTTACCGATCATTGCACCTTAACACAGCCCATCTGTAAATAGCCCGCCCAACTACCTCATCCCCATATTGTTCTTTTTTTTCTCCTTTGCACCCCAGTATCTTTACTTACACATCATCTTCTGCACATCTATCACTCCAGTGTTAATGCTAAATTGTAATTATTTCGCCACTATGGCCTATTTATTGCCTTTCCTCCCTAATCTTACTACATTTGCACATACTGTATATATATTTCTCTATTGTGTTATTGACTGTATGTTTGTCTATCCCATGTGTAACTCTGTGTTGTTGTTTGTGTCGCACTGCTTTGCTTTACCTTGGCCAGGTCGCAGTTGTAAATGAGAACTTGTTCTCAACTGGCCTACCTGGTTAAATAAAGGTGAAATATATATATATATATTTTATATTTTAAATAACTATGTGATGGTTGCAGCCAGGGGCTACTGAAATAGCTGTGACACATGAGGAGCAAACAGTATGTGGTTAATGTGGACAGTCAGCCCTGAAGGTGTGAGGTGTCAATGAGGGTGAGACCCATGGAACTGCACGCTGGAAGTGTTGTGAAAAGTGAAAAGGTGTCCTGCAACCTCCTTATCCAATCCCAGGCGTTGCAACCTGAGCCAGAGAGTGGACCTTTGTGTTCAGCTGCAACAGTGGGCCTTGATAGTCTGTTGTCAGGAGATGTTATGTTTATTTGGGTGGAGATTGTTACTGCTGCTCAGTGAGTACTGAGCTGGGTTTGAGCACAAAGCATTGATAGTCAGTGGACTCCTCTCCTCTACTGTCTTTTCTCCTCTACTCTACTGTCCTCTCCTTTAATGTCCTCTCCTCTCCTCTACTGTCCTCTCCTCTCCTCTACTGTCCTCTCCTCTCCTCTACTGTCCTCTCCTCTCCTTTAATGTCCTCTACTCTACTGTCCTCTCCTCTACTCT